>NW_017673540.1:91246-94662 GCF_001879085.1 Nicotiana attenuata
ACAAGCCATAAGAGTCTTGACACCAAAGTGCTCCTTGCTTGATGCCATTTCCCACTTCTTCAAAGGCACATTTAGCCTTTCCAGAACAGTAGTCAATAGGAACCCATATGGTGTGGCATGAGCTTTGGAGCCATTGATGACTCTATCCAGTAGTTTGACAATAAAAGCAGGCCAGTTTATCTGTATTCCTCTCACAAGGCACTCCATGAGGACCAAGTCCATGTAATTTGCAGTGTGCCTTCTCTCCTGCCTTGGCAGCAAGCATTTGTTCACAAACTCAAATAGCACCTTATGCTCAGCCCTCATCTCACTCTTCTGAACAAACCTGGCTTCCAAGATCTTTCTCCTGCCAAAAATGGCAAATCTATCCTGTTCTTTCTCAGACTCCTCTTCTTCTTCTTCTCCACTCCATTCTTCTTCTTCTTCTTCAATAATTTTCTTTTGTTTTCCCTTCACAGCAGATCTAGTTCTTTTAGCCAACGAGGGCTCAGCAGATGCAGGTACAGAGGATGACTTCTTGGTCGAAGTCTTGGAACTCTTTGGTTTGGGTGTTGGAACCTTTTCATGTTCCTCTTTCTTGATGGACCAGGTCCATCTCTTCTTCTTCTTCTTCTTCTACAACCTCAACACTCTCCACAACTTTTGCCTTTCCTTTTTCCCTCCTTTTCTTCTTGCTTTCTTCCAGTGCTTTCTGCAACTCTTCCTCACTTTGTTTAACCCTGCTTCTAGTTGCTCTTCCCTTTGAAGGGACAGTAGACTTAGGAGATAACACTTTGCTTTTCTTTGCTGGCTTGGAAGCAGTTGGAGATTTTAGGGAAGAAGCCTTGCGCTTCTTTGGATCATAGCTGGCCCCAACCTTCTTCAAGATGTCAGCCAAGGTTTCTTCAACAAATGAACTAGGTTCATCTTGTTGTTCACTCAAATGAACAAGACCTTCAGCAGCCTTACCGGACCCACTTCCCCCTGACTTGGTGCCACTTTCCTCTACCCCTCCACAGATTGCAAGCATTTTGTCTTTCCTTTTCTTTCCCCTTCTACTAGACTCAGCCTCCTTCACATCTTTCACAGACCCAACCAACACAAAACTATTTTCCACCATTTCTACCACATCAGAAAACACAAAACAGGTATTTACCTCACCAGGGGTTTCTTGATTTTTGTCAGTGTCAGAAGACCCACGTTCTTCTTCTTCGCTTGCAGAGATAAATGTTTCAGACTCAGAACTTGAGTCAGATTATTTAGCAGGGCTCTCTTTCTTTTGGCTAGCTCTCAACTTTTCATTTAGGGCTGTTCTCAGAGAACCAGTAGCTACAGTTTTTCTTGCCAACATTTTCTGCCGGCGAAACCTAGGTTTGGGGTTTGCACTAGGAGGTGCAGTTGAGGATGTGTTTGAAGGAGAAACTGGTGGGGGAGTTCCAGGGTTATCTTGAGGGTTTGTCATGGTGAAGGATTTCTGGAGAATTTTGGGAATTTTGGAAATTTCGGAGAGAAAGAGGATGATCAGAACTTGGGAGAGATTAATGACGGTTATGGACTAAAAGGGAGTATGTGGAGTGTATTTAAAGAGGGTTATGATTAAGTGCAGTAATGACAGCCTTTTTGCAGTAGTCAATCAGGAGTCTAATCACTTTAGAACTCTGGTCTCTTAGTGATTAATAGGCGACACTAGTTTTTAGGCAAGAATCCCGTTTTCCTTAGAATTCTAGGAGAATGAAACTAGTTCAATGCTCAACGGATATAATTTTTGGGAGTTTGATGACAATAGGACTTCTGCTCATGATTTGAAAATTAATCTTTCTAATTGTGCAAAGTGTAGAAACATACCTGAACTTTCTCATGAGCGTATACTGATGAACCAGGTTATTCAAGTAGAACTTTTCTTGATTATGCCTCAAATGTCAGAATAGAAAAAAACTTTGTAAGGGATCAGTGAATTAATATAAACACATGTCACAGGAGTATACTGATTAGAGTATGAGACTGAGTAAGAATTAGTCTAGATATTTACATAAAGTCAGAACTTCTAACCAAAATTTTTTTTCATTCAATTTTTTTTTCATTGCATTCTGAACTGGTTCTTTTAGGTGATCTTAATCATCCCTAATTCTAACCTGTTCCTCTCAAAGTTTTTCCTATTCAGTGCTTTAGTGAAGATGTCAGCTATTTGTTTATCAGTAGCACAAAACTCTATTGAGATTAATCCCTTCTTATAGTTATCTCTTAAGAAGTGGTGTCTAACATCTATGTGCTTGGTCCTTTTATGATGAATAGGGTTCTTTGTCATACTTATAGCACTAGTGTTATCACAAAATATTGGTATACATCCCACTTCAATTCCAAAATCTACCAACTGTTGTTTGATCCATAGAAATTGAGCACAACAAGAAGCTGCAGCCACATATTCAGCTTCAGCAGTGGATAAGGCCACTGAATTTTGCTTTTTGGTAGCCCATGAAACAAGACATGAACCAAGGAAGTGTGCCATACCAGAGGTGCTTTTTCTATCCACTAGGAAACCTGCATAATCAGCATCAGCATATCCTACTAGATTGAAATTACTACCTTTAGGGTACTAAAGACACAAATCAATAGTGCCTTTGAGATATCTCAATATCCTCTTGACAGCAGTCAAGTGAGACTCTTTTGGATTTGCATGAAAACGAGCACAAAGTCCTACACTGAAAACAATGCCAGGTCTGCTGGCAGTAAGATACAAGAGTGAACCAATCATACCCCTATACAACTTCTGATCAACTGATGAACCAGGTTCCTCAACATCTAATTTAGTGACAGTTGCGATAGGTGTATCTATTTCTTTAGAATCCTCCATTTTAAACTTTTTGATTAGTTCTTTTGTATACTTCTGCTGATGAATCATGGTTCCATTTTGACTTTGTTTGATCTGCAACCCTAGGAAGAAGTTAAGCTCACCCATCATGCTCATTTCAAACTCACTCCCCATTAATTTTTTGCAAAGTCCTTACTTAACTTATCAGTGGTGGCCCCAAAGATTATGTCATCAACATAGATTTGCACAACAAGGAGATCCTTACCTTTTTCCCTTAAGAATAAGGTACTATCAATTTTACCTCTTTTGCAACCATGCTCTAGTAGGAATTTTGATAGCCGTTCATACCAAGCTCTTGGGGCCTGCTTGAGCCCATATAGAGCTTTGTCTAACTTGTACACATGCTCAGGACATTCCTTGCTTCCAAACCCTGGGGGTTGTTTCACAAACACTTCTTCCGTTAAGTAGCCATTAAGGAAGACACTTTTGACATCCATCTGATGAAGAGTGAATTCCATGTGTGCTGCAAAGGCTATGAGGAGTCTGATTGCCTCTAGTCTTGCAACTGGAGCAAAAGTCTCATCATAGTCTATTCCTTCTCTTGGCTGTAACCTTGGACCACAACCTT
>NW_017673540.1:94796-113932 GCF_001879085.1 Nicotiana attenuata
TTTTTTTCGGTTTTTTTCTGATTAAAATCAAAACCAAACCAAAGTTGATCGGTTTTTAAAATTCAAAACCAAAACAAAACCAAACCAAAAAGTATCGGTTTTTTTGGTCGATTTGGTTTGGTTTTCGGTTTGGTTCGATTTTTCGGGTTTTTATGAACACCCCTACTTGTGAGGTTTCACACCCAACTGGCTTTTGCTAGATGTTCCTGCCATTTGCTGAGGAACAGGATCATGAACAGGTTCCTTCAAGAAGTTTATCTCAATTCCTCTTTGATTTCTTCCCCCTGTCAGGTTGCCCTGTATGGAAGAACATGTTCCATCACCCGTTCCTTCTGTTGGTGCCACTTTAACCTGAGATGATGCTTCAGTCAAGTCTTTTACCAATCCAATGGCTTCATCTTCATGTTCCTATCTCTCAGAAAGAATGTTAGTTTCATCAAATACTACATGCACACTTTCTTCAATACACAAAGTTATATGCTTTGCTATGTGAAGAATATCCCAAGAACACTCCCTCATCACTTCTGGGATCAAATTTACCTAGGGAGTCGTTTCCATTATTGTGCACATAGCACTTGCAACCAAATGCCCTAAGAAGGGATATGTTTGGTTTTCTCCCTTTAAGTAACTCATAGGGAGTTTTCTCCACAAGAGGTCTAGTCATGCATCTATTTATTATGTAACATGCAGTGTTTACAGCCTCTGCCCAGAAGCCGTGAGGCAATTTAATAGAGAGTAGCATGGTTCTAGCCATATCCTCAAGAGTTCTATTCTTTCTTTAAACTACTCCATTTTGCTGAGGGGTCCTAGGGGCAGAGAAATTATGATCTATACCATTTTCATCACAAAATTCAGCAAACTTTGAGTTTCAAATTCAGTTCCATGATCAGACCTAATGGAGGCAAGTTAATTTCCTAATTGTTTTTGAGTTTTTCTAACAAATGCAGAAAACATGTCAAATGCTTCATCTTTGGCGGTTAGAAATAGAACCCAGGTAAATCTAGAATAATCATCAACTAGCACCATTACATATCTCTTTCCACCTCTGCTCATGGTTCTCATTGGACCACATAGATCCATATGGACCAGGTCCAACGACTTGGTTGTACTTACCATTTTCTTGCTTTTGAAGGATGATCTTACCTGCTTCCCCCTTGCACATGCCTCACAAACTGTCTTCCTTGAACTTGATATTAGGTAACCCTATCACCAAGTCTTTAGAGACTAATTTGTTAAGCTGATTTAGACTTGCATGACCAAGTCTTTTGTGCCACAGGAGGGGATCATTAACCAACACACTTAAACAAGTGAGTTCATTTTCTGAAAGAGTGGACAAATCTACAATGTAAATATTGTTAACTCTTTTTCCCTGCAAAACAATCTTGTCAGTGGTAAGGTTAATCACAAAACATTTGGTGGAGGTAAAAGCCACAAGGTTACCTCTGTCACACAGTTGTGACACACTTATTAGGCTATATTTCAAGCCATCTATCAGGTAGACATTCTCTATGGAATGAGAATCTGTTTTGCCTACCTTTCCAACCCCAATGATCTCACCTTTCTTTCCATTTCCAAAGGAGACATTACCTCCCTTTAAGTTCTCAAGTGAAAGGAACTGGTCCTTGTCCCCAGTCATATGTTTCGAGCAGCCACTATCCATATACCATATTTGGCTCCTCCCTTTCACTTGGACCTGCAAAAGGAAATCAGGGGTTAGTCTTAGGAACCCAAACTAGTTTGGGTCCCTTTCTATAAGCAAAAGGGTGAATCAAATTCCTTCTTGCCCATCCAGGCAGCTTATTTTTTTCTTGAACAAAAGCTTTGTTCTTTTGACTGGCTTGTTCTTTTGCCTTACATTCATATTTGTAATGGCCAGTCTTACCACAGTGTGTGCAGATTTTATTTTCAGGAAGTGTGAGGTACTTGCTTTTAGGATCCCATTTTGGAGCTTGAGTCCCATAGCCAAGTCCTCTTTTGTTGCTACTGTGATGCTCTTACAGCCAGGAGAGTGCATCAGAAGCCTTGTTCCACTTGCAAGTTCTGTCTAGTTCATGTTTCACCTTTCCTAGATCTTCCTTTATGCCTTTGATGAATTCATCTTTCTTATACAATTCATCTTTCATTTTTCCCAAATTTTCTTCTAGAGTGAGATATGTGTGATCAGCTTTCTTCTTTCCTGTTCCTAATTTCAGTTTTAGTTTTTCAGATCTAAGTTCTAGGACACTGTTGTCAAGTTCAAGAACCTAGTTCTTCAACTCAGCATTTTTGTTATCACTCTCATTTGCCCTAGACTCTAGACTTTTGCATTTTGCTTTTAGGATCACACATTCCCTAGACAAAACTTCCTAGGCATTGTTAATTATTTCAGATTCATCAATGAAATCTAGTAATAGCTCAGCCAACTTTTCTTTAGACAAGAATTTAATCTTGTCTTTGAGATGAAGAATACTTACCTCTTGTTCATCATCTGATTCTCCAATGCAATCAGTGTTTGCTCTTCTTCAGCTTCACCTTCTAAGTCTTTATATGAGGTTTCTCCCCAAGCAACAACCATAGCCTTGGTTGAACCTTTGTTTCTTTTTGGTTGAACCTGTTCCTTCTTCCTGTTCCTTCGTTCAGTTCTTTCTTTCTTCCATTCAATTTCCCATTGAGGGCAGTTTTTGATCATGTGATCAGTCTTACCACAGTTGTAGCAACACTCATTGGTCTGTTTCTCAGGAGCTCTTGTCTTGTTGAAGGTTGTACCTCTTGAAGAACCCTTTCCTCTCATCAGGTACTTTTTAAAATCTCTAGTGATCATAGCCAACTCATCATCTTCCAGATCTGAACCTTCAGCAATTCTAAGAGCTAAGCTTCTCTCCTTCTTGGGTGTATCCATCTTCACGGTTTGCCTTCTCATTTCATAAGCAGTCAGATTTCCAATCAGTTCATCCAGTCTGAGAGTAGCAATATTCTTGGATTCCTGAATAGCAGTGATTTTGCTTTCCCATGTAACTGGCAGAACCCTTGTCAGAATTTTCTCAACCTTGTCTTCTTCAAGAATAACCCTTCCAAGAGACTTAAGTTCATTTGTCAGTGTAGTGAACCTAGTATACATCTCCTGGATAGTTTCTCCTTCTTTCATAGTAAAATTCTCATATTGAGAATACAACAATGTTCCTCTTGATCTTTTCACTTGAGGTGTTCCTTCATGGGCCACTTGCAATGTGTCCCATATCTCCTTAGCAGTAGTACAACTTTGGATCCTACTGTACTCATCTGGACCTAGTCCACACACCAGACATTTCTTGGCCTTAGCATTTTTCTCCCACTTTCTCAGATCTTCAGCAGTACAGTCAGCCCTTGTCTTTGGCACATCAACTCCTTCAGCATTCTTCTTTGTGGTTGCTAGGGGACCATCAGTGACTATGTCCCAAAGTTCATAGTCTTCCCCTATGATGTGATCTGTCATCCTGTTCTTCCACCAAGAATAGTACTGACCATTGAAAAGTGGAGGTCTAGAAGTGGATTGCCCTTCCCAGTTCCCAGGTGGTGCACTCATGTTGATCTTTTACTAAGGTGTTAGCCTCTTCAAGGATAACCTGCTCTGATACCAATTAATGTTCTTAACGTCAATACCACACAAGAGGGGGGGGGGTGATTTGTATGGTACCTAATTTTCGCACTAGAAGAACCTGATTCTTCTAGGTGTACTTACTAGTACTATTTGCGGAATTAAAAGTGCATAAAATAAAGAACTCAGAGATTTTTACGTGGAAAACACCTGGCTCAAAAGGTGAAAAAACCACGACCTACTACTCAGTAGGATTTTCCCAAACTTCCACTAAAATCACTGAGCCAAAACAGCATTTACAAAACTCTTGTAAACCTAAGGATTAAACTCTAATCCCAGTGTGGCACATAGCCTCAACTGCTGCGACACTTTCAAGTTAACTCTAACTTGAATACTCAAAGTACCTAATACAATTGCTTCTATGAAAGCTGGAAAGGTACAACTTTAAACCACCTACTACAATTGAACTAGAATAAGAATAAACACAATGGAATTGGTTCTTCTATCTTGTCCAAGTAGCTTCAGGAATGCACACTTGAATCTCACATAAATTGCTTGCAAAATTGCCTAACTCTTTTGCTCTCAATTTAGTTTTAACTTCTGCGTATGTGTAACCCCTGTAAAAGAGAACAATCATAGTTATTTAAAGAGTTAGTAATCAGAGTTTGATTGAGACTCAATTGTTGATCCTTCATCGAATTCGAGTCCTAGAACAATACAAACTCTAACCCTTATTCTTGATCCGGATTTAGTTCTCTTCACATAAGGAGACTTCATCTCCTTATTCTTTATGCAACCTTTTCGATCAGTTCAGAAGATATTGTTGCTGATCCTTGAGACTTATCTTCTTCACGTGCATCTCACATGTATAAGTAGATAACCACTGTGTCTCTCATGATGAACCTGTTCCATGACTGAGTTCATTTGTCAATCTTCAAAACTTCATCTGAACTTGGGCCAACACTCTCATCACAAGCCACTCTATAACTATCCTAGTTACAAAGAATTTGACTAACTTGTGGTATTTCCACCACAAGCCACTTTGTCACACTACGGTTACAAAGGCTTTGACTAACTGGTGACGTTTCCACCACAAGCCACTTTGTTACCCTACGGTTACAAAGGATTTTTCTTATGACTCAACCTAATCAATGCTTTTAAGAAAGCTGGATAGGAGTTACAATGAAGAACAAATTACAAAGACTCTACAAACCTAAGGACTTAAAATATCTTCGATCTTGGATCACGTCCTTGAGGTTGCAGCAGCTTTGTTCTTGAGAGAGGTTCTTGAACACTTGAGAGAATATTTTACTTTTCTGAGTTTGCAAGCGTTGGAACCTGAATCTTGTCCTTGCATGAGGTTTATACTACACAAGACATTACCTTAGTGATGTCAATTCACAATGGTGATGTCCAATCTCAATGGAAAGTGACTGCTGCACTGTCTATTGTTCTGTCTGCGCACTATTGCAGGCAGTCACTTTCTGCAGTTGCTTTCCAGCTGTAGTTGACTTTGTACTTCTGTCAGAGAACCCTAAGGGACAAGGTCCTTCCTCTTTGTACAGTTGCGATCAGTCACTTAGTTGCGTTCCAGCTGTATAGTTGACTTGGACTTCTGTCAGAGAAGTACCAAGAGATCAGGTTCCTGATCCGGTTCTTGTGCACACCGCCCAGATTGTCTTGAGTTGAGTAACTTGAATGATACTTTGTATAGACTCATTATAGGTACACCTTGAGAATGATCACTTGAAGTGATGTGAGCACTTGAGTTGGTCAGAGAATGAGTGGGCGCTGGAAACAGTGCAGTGCGGCATAATTTTCGTTTCCAGCTGTGTCCAACTGACTTTGTATTGCCGTGAGGAACCCACAAGAGTATCAGGTCCTTGTCTGGGTTCCTACCTCCTGAAACTGTAGCAAGTTCACATTTGGCTGGAATCCGTTAGATGCAGTGTAATCCAAGTGAGTCAGGTTCCCTATCTGGTTCTTGATATTAAGTTTGTTAGGTCATCAAAACATAAGGCAAAGATATTGAAAACCTATCAATCCTATCAAGCCCGATCCCATAAGAGTAGTAGAAGGAAATACCTCGCTCGCGAATCATACGTGCAATGCGGTAAAATATAAATTTAAGGAATCACCCCGCTCGCGGATCATACTTGTGACGCGGTCTAATATAAATTTAACATTAAAATCATATCTCTTCCTTGATTTTTTTTCAAAATAAGGGAAATTCAGCTTGTAGCTTTTTAAGGAAATTACCCCGCTCGCGAAACATACATGCGACGCGGTTACACATAGATTTCTTAAGCTATTAGAATATTCCTTCAATTCATTTCAAAAATACGAAGTTCAAATAAAAACTTTTAAGATCTCAAATTCCCCAATTTCAATTCTTTTCAAGAGATTTACTAAGCAAACTCAATCTCGCTTCTTCTCAAGGCAAACAATAAACATAAATCAACAACAACATCAACAAGGCATGGTGTAAACCCTAAACTACCCAGACATAGGCGTAGCTAGTAGCTACGTACGGACTTTCGTCACCTCGTGCGTACGTAGCCCCCACAAGCAGAGGCACATATTAATTCGGTTCACCTATGGGGTTAATTCCCTCTTACAAGGTTAGAAAGGAGACTCACCTCGCTCCGAAGTTCCATAACCGGCATTCCACGCCCTTCCGAAGACTCAAAAAATGCTCCAAAACTAGCCAATAATTATGTAGACCCATTAATATATGTTCAATTACTCATTATAGTCCAATTTATAACAATTTCTAACCCCGATCGAAAAGTTGACAAAATTGCCCTCGGGCCCACGTGCTTGGATTCCGAAATTTTTCGAAGATAAAGTTTACCCATGACCTCACGAACTCAAATTTATTATTTATTCTCAATTCCATACCCAAAATCGTGGTCAAAATCCAAAAATCTCAATTTCTAGGTTTTTCATTAAAACCCCAAACTTTTCTTTAGATTCTCATGAATTTTGATGTTAAATCTAAGGTATAATCACAAATATAATTGAAAATTGGTTAGAGGCGCTTACCCAATGATTTGATATGAAAATCCTCTCTCAAAATCACCCACTCTCGGACCTAGGGTTCAAAATATGATAAAATGAAGCAAAAACCCAAGTTACATAGCTGAAAACAAGCTGTAGATGTCGCATTTGCGATTCAGGGTTCGCAATTGCGAACCCTCGCAAAAGCGAAGAAAGCCTTCACAATTGCGAACAAGGAAGGGCTAGAAAAGGTCGCATTTACGACAAAAAGTCCGCAATTGCGAACTGTGCATCGCAATTGCGATGGAAGTGTTCGCAATTGCGACCACACCAGAAGCAACAGCTTTTCCCGACACAAAAACGAGCATAACTTCCTCATACGATGTCCAAATTCGATGATTCTTTTTGCTATGGCTCCGTAACTATAATACGGATCTAATGGCTCAATAAAAACTAAATTTTGAGCTCATTTGCTTAATGTGGTACCCTTTATTCCCAAAGAAACGACATTGAAATATCAAATAAGAGCGTAATACAACCCGAAACACACCCGAGGCCCCCGGGACCCCGTCCAATTACACAACTCAGTCCCATAACATAACACGGACCTGCTCGAAGACTCAAATCACGTCAAACAATGCTAAAACCGTGATCGCTCTCCAATTCAAGCTTATTGAACTTTAAATTTTCAAACTTCTATTTTCGATGTTTAAACCTATCAAATCACGTCCGATTAACCTCAAATTTTGCACACAAGTAATATTCAATATTGCGGACCTACTCCAAATTCCGGAATCAAAATTCGACCCCGATATCAAAAAGTCCACTTTCGGTCAAACTCCTAAAAACCTTCAAATTTCTATCTTTAGCCAAATGACCCACGGACCTCCGAATACACTTCCGATCACGCTTTGAACACCAGAATCACCATACGGAGCTATTTCTAGACTCGGAATCCCAACCAGACATCGATAACACTGATATGTTGTAACGACCCGACCGGTCGTTTTGAGCATTTGCTAGGGGTGTGCATTCGATTTATCGATTCGATCTTGACCCTTATCGATTATTGATTTGTACATATGCTTATCGTTATCGTTTCAATAAGGTTTCAATTTTTTGATTTTGATTTATCGATTTTTGGGGCTTATCAATTTGGTTATCGATTACACCAATAAGAAAATTTGCGGGATTCCACGAAAAGTATATCGCTATAAACACGCCTAACTAATATGGACCAAAAGAAGCTAAAATAAGACGAACACCGTTTATAACATAAAAATTGTGTCAACAAGCACATGCAACGAAATTAAAGTAAGGGATCACATGTATGCCACCAACACTCCAACGGTATAAAAAAAATGCATCATCACGGCTAATTCTATTTCCCATTAATTTGAACTTCATTCCCTTGAGCTTTAAATATGATCATTCCTTATATGTGGTAGATGAAATAATAGGGTTAGGTACTTAGGGTAAAGGAAATGGTATTATAGAATAAGGGTAGAAAAAATTAAAAAAAAATTAATTTTATTTTTTATTTTTTAGTATTTCTTCTTGGTTTATCGATAAACCGATAACCAAAGAGGACAAAATGGAAATCGAAATCGATAACTCGATAAGGAAAATTTCGAAATCGAAATCGATAAATCGATAAATCGATAAACCGATAACAAATAATCGATTCGATTTATCGATAAACCGATTCGAATGCACGCCCCTAGCATTTGCACTTCGGTCGCCAGTTACCAGGTATGGCTAGCCCCGTATGATGTATTATGACTTATATAAATCGTCGGCTTTGATTTTCAGGATAATCGGAATAGATTTGGAAGAACAATTCTCAGTTTGAAGCTTTAAATTTGAAAGGTTTGACAAGTTTTGACTTTTTAGTATTCGATCTCGGATTTGGATTTTTATGATTTGTTTAGATCCGTTAGGTGATTTTGGACTTTGGAGCGCGTCCGGAATGTATTTTGGAGGTCCGTGGTAGGTTTAGACTTGAATTGGCGAAATTGGAATTTTGGCATTTTCTGGTTGGTAGTGGAGATTTCGATATAAGGGTCGGAATGGAATTTCAGAAATTGGAGTAGGTCTGTTGTGTCATTTGGGACGTGTGTGCAAAATTTTAGGTCATTCGGACGAGGTTTGATAGACTTTTTGATCGAAAGCAGAATTTGGAAGTTTTGAAATTCTTAGGCTTGAATCCGAGGGTGATTTGATGTTTTGATGTTGTTGTGAGCGTTCCAAAGTTGGAACAAGTTTGAACGATGTTGTGGGATGTGTTGGCATATTTGGTTGAGGTCCCGAGGGCCTCGGGTGAGTTTCGGGTGGTTAACGGACCAATTCTTGGTTTTGGAGAGTTGCAGATTTTTGGTTTTTGTTGTAGAGGAAATTGTTCCTCGCGTTCGCGAAGATAGTCCCGCGTTCGTAAAGAAGAGCTGGACCTAGAGGAGAAATTGTTCTTCGCGTTCGCGAGCCTAGGGTCGCGTTCGCGTAAGTTTGGATTCCAGTGAATCGCGAACGAGTGAGAGGAGTCGCGTTCGCATAGGGTAATTAGAGCAGCTGGGACCCCATGAGTTTTGTGCTTCGCGTTCGCGTAGGTAAGGTCACGTTCACGAAGGCTTGGACAGTTGAAGCATCGCGTTCGCGTGGAGTATGTCGCGTTCGCGAAGGAGGAATAATTGGTCAGTGGATTTTTGTGCTTTGCGAATGTGAGGCTTTGACCGCGTTTGCGAAGAAGGAAATAACACCTGGGCAGAATGTTTAAATAGTTGCCTTCGCGATTTTTGGTCTATTTTCCACCATTGTTGAGTGGTTTTGAAGCTTTTTGAGAGGGATTGAAGAGAGAATCGAAGGGAAACACTTGGAGGTAAGATTTTTGAACTCAATACTCGATTCTATGGTGATTTCTACCTAAGTAGACATGAAATTAGTGGGATTTAAAAGCCTAAAATTGGGGAATTAGGGCTTAAAATTGGAGACTTTGATTTAAGGATTTGAGGGGTCGTTTGTGGTCGGATTTTAATGTATTTGGTATGTATGAACTCGTGAGAGTGTAAGGATTCTAGTTTTATGATTTTATCGGAATCCGAGACGTGGGCCCGGGGTTCGGGTTTGGCCAATTTCGGGATTTTTGAGTTAATTTGATTATTTTCGCTTGTGCTTTGTTCCTTTAGCGAGTATTAATGGTATAATACTGATTTTGGTTAGATTCGGAGCATTTTGAGACTGATTCGGGAGGCAAAGGCATCGCGAGTTAGAGTTTGGACCGGATTGAGGTAAGTATTGATGGTAAATGTTGTCTTGAGGGTATGAAACCCTGGATTTCACATTGTTATGCTACTTTGAGGTGACGCACACGTTAGATGACGAGCGTGGGGTCGTGCACTGTTGGGGATTGTGACTTGGTCCGTCCCGTACGACTATTAAGTCGCGTATTTGATTAAAAACTGTTTGATATCATTGTGTTTTGAAAAGTATTACTATGTTTTGCGCTGAATGCCATATTTGGGCCTAGCGCCAACTGTTTGGACCCTCAGGGGCTTTTCACTACTATTCCTCACTGTTTTTTACTTAATATATGTACTCAGTCATGCTGTATTCTACTGATTTCATAACTCAGCCGTATTTACTCCGTTTTGATACTTTAAATGATATTTTGGGCTGAGCATCCTGTTTTACTGTTAGCCCGAGTGGCTTGAGAGGTTTATGACTGAGTGAGGCAGAGGGCCTGTGTTGGGAGGATATTATGGGATCGGGCTGCACGCCGCAGTAGGTTGTTATTGATTTATGATATTGTGAGGCCGAGGGCCAGATTGATTTATGCCACGAGGTGGCTTGTTGTTATGTGAGGCCGAGGACCTGTTTGATTATGCCACAAGATGGCTTGTTATAGCGTTTGGGCTGTAGGAGCCCCTCCTGAGTCTGTACACCCCCAGTGAGCGCGGGTACCCAATGTGAGTGATGTGATGTAGCCCGAGGGGCTGTTGTTGATTCATGTTGTTGCTCGAGGGGCGGTTCTTGATTGCTGATTACGAGTGATTGTGAGGTAGCCCGAAGGGCTGGTTCTGTTGATATTATGCCCGAGAGGCGGTTTATAGTACATGCTTTGCCCGAGGGGCTGCTTACGTTTCTACCCTTTTCTCACTGTTTTCATTACTCATTTGAAACTATTGAAAGATGTTTTAAAAGGAAAGGTTTTACATAAACTGAGTTTTACGAGAAAAATGGTTTCTGTACTGTTTTGAGCAATGTATGGGATTTGTTGTAGTGTTATGACGTAAAAAATGGTTTATGTACTGTTTTTGAGAAATGTATGGGAATTGTGTCGGCTGGCCTAGTTTCACGATAAGTGCCATCACGACAGGGTCGGTTTTAGGGTCGTGACATATGCACTTCAACCCAAACATATGAAATTCTTTCAAAATGCCAACTTCCACAATAGGTGCCGAAATGTTCCCGGGTCTTCCAAAACCCGATCCGGACATACGCCCAAGTTCGAAATCATCATAGAACCTGTTGGAACCTTCGAATCCCGATTCCGAGGTCGTTTACTCAAAAATGCAATCTTAGTCAATTCTTCCAACTTAAAGCTTTCGAAATGGGAATTCTCTTTCCAAATCAATCCGAACTTCCCGGAATTCAATCCAACCACGCGTACAAGTCATAATACCTGAAGTGAAGTTGCTCATGGCCTCAAACTGTTGAACGATGCGCTAGAGCTCAAACGATCGGTCGGGTCGTTACAGACCAAGCTGCGGGGGAAGTGCACAGTTAGCCACTAATTAGAGATGTCTTTACTCTTTAGCCATTGTTTAAAATGTATTTACTCTTTAGCTAGTGCTTAATAAATTTTTACCCGTCCGGACGAACACATCCTTGTGCTAGACATGGGTGTTGTGTAGATATTAAGGACATGGTGTCCCTAACTTCATGAATGTTGTGTAAATATTAAGGACAACGTGTCCTGTATTTGCACCTTCCGTTGTAAACTTTAGGACATCATGTCCTAATCTTCATATGTGTAGTGTAAATGTTAAGGAATGGCGTCCTTAACTTCATATGTGTAGTGTAAATATTAAAGACATAATGTCCTTAACTTGTATTTGCACCTTCTATTGTTAAACTTTAGGACCTCGTAGCCTTAACTTCATATGTGCAGTGTAAATGTTAAGGACAAAATGTCCTATTTTGCACCTTCTGTTGTCAAACTATAGGACATCATCTCATTAACTTCATATCTGCAGTGTAAATGTTAAGGACATGGCGTCCTTAACTTCATGTGTGCAATGTAAATGTTAAGGACACCATGTCTTTAATATTTACACTGCTGTGACGACCCAAAGGGTCATCACCTGTTTTAAATAAATTCTGTGCTTCCGAGGCCTTGAAAACCTCATCTAGAGTTACCTCGATTTGCGTGCGCAGTCCGGGCGCGTAGCCGGAAAGCTTAAATATGAAATTCTGTGAAAAATGCTAAATTTTGATGTTAAAATGAATAAATTTGACTTTGGTCAACATTTTGGGTAAACGGACCCGGAGCAGAGATTTGACGCACTCGGAGGGTCCGTAGGAAAATATGAAACTTGGGCGTATGCCCGGAATCGAATTCCGAGGTCCCGAGCCCGAGAAATGAATTTTTAAAGGAAATTGTTTTTCTGAAATTGTTAAGGAAAATTGAAATGATATTTGATTAGAACGTGTTGGTATCGGGCCTGTATTTTGGTTCCGGCGCCCGGTATAGGTCTTATATATTCTTTAAGTCATTTCTGTGAAATTTGGTTGAAAACGGACGTCGTTTGGCGTGATTCGGACCTAAATTGGAAAATTTGATGTTTTAAGTTTGAAAGAATTCTTGGATTTTGAGGTTTGATTCGTTGTTATTGAGGTTATTTTGGCGATTTTATCACACAGATAAGTTCGTATGGTGTGATTGAGTTAGTACGTATGTTTGGTTAGGAGCCCCGAGGGCTCGGGTGAGTTTCAGATAGGCGTCGGAGTGTTTTTGGACTTAGAAAATCTGGTGTTTTTTCTGGTTGCTGGTGTCCATGTTTTTGTTCTATGCGATCACATTGATTCTTCCGCGATCGCATAGAGTTAATTTGGTAGTCATCAATTTGTTCTATGCGATCGCATTGATTCTTCCGCGATCGCATAGAGTTAATTTGGTAGTCAACAGTTTGTTCTATGCAATTGCATTAATTCTTCCGTGATCGCATAGAGTTAATTTTGGTAGTCATCAATTTGTTCTATGCGATCGCATTGATTCTTCCGCGATCGCATAGAGTAAAAATCCGCCCAGTTATTTAAGCTCAGAATCAGAATGCATTACGGGGAATTGGCCATTTTTCATAAACCTTTCCTTCTCCAAAGCCTTTAGGCGATTTTTGAAGCTCTTCTTCACCATAACCTCTTGGGTAGGTAATCTTTAACTTATTTTCTTCCATTTTCATCAACATCTATTAGAATTCTAGGCCTAAAACATGTGATTTAAGGTAGAAAATTGGGTATTTGGGTAGAGTTAGGGCTTTTTGATTTTTTCTTGATTTAGACCTCGTTTTGGGGTCGAATTTGAAAAACAAATTATATATTTGGGCTCGTGGGTGAATGGGGGATTTGATTTTGGTCCGAACCTCGTGTTTTGACCAAGCGGGCCCGGGGTCGATTTTTGAGTTTTTGGGAAAAATGGTGAAAAAGCTATAATTAGGCATTGGGTTCGTATTCTTTAGCATTTATTGATGTATTGAAGTCATTATTGTATAGATACAATTGATTTGGAGCCGAGTCCGAAAGGGAAGGCGGTTATTGAGGATTGAATTGGCGGTGGAATCACGGGTAAAGCTATAATTGAGGCTTGAGTTGTGTTCAAGGCATCGAGGTAAGTGTTTGGTCTAACCTTAGCTTGAGGGATTAGGAGTTGAGTCCTATTTGCTATGTGATAATTGTTGAGTACGACGTATAGGCATGGTGACGAGTATCTATACGTTGGTATCAAGTATGACCGTGAGTCTTATATTGTGATTTTCATGGTTTCGTTGCATTCTTCATGATTTGGTGATGACTTCTAGTTGTTGTGAAAGGTTTGTGGAAGGAATTGAGACCTTTGAACATTTTGGAGCATTGGCTCGAGTTATATTATAAATTGTGAAAGTATATAAAATGATTGAACCCTTTGGAGCATTGGCTCAAGTGGTAAAGCGAGTTATGAAGTAAATTTGAAAGATAGAGAAAGAGTTATTGAAATGTTCCCTTGCCGGGATTTAATTATTTAATTTTTGTTCCCTTGCCGGGATTTAATTGTTTAATTGTTGCTCCCTTGCCGGAATTCCTATATGTTCTTGTTTATTTCCCTTGCCCTTGTTTGTGATTTTTGGGGTGAGGAAGAGTGTTAAAGCACGAAGGGTGATGCCGTGCATTATTTGCTATTGTGAGGAAAGAGTGTAAAGCACGAAGGGTGATGCTGTGCCGCACGATGTACCATTCCGTGCCAATTCTATTGATTATATGTGAGGAAAGAGAGTAAAAGCACGAAGGGTGATGCCGTGCACGTTTTCATTATATTATTGCTTGGTGAGGACGAGAGTAAAAGCACGAAGGGTGATGCCGTGCACTTGTCTTTGATTTTCCTGATTCTTGCTGATAATTGAGTTATGTTGTCCTTTACTTTTATTTACTGATTTTCTTGTTGTTATCGGTTCCAAGTGCATTAGTGGTCTTTTTCCACTATTACTGTGATTCTTTATGTTGGCATTTTCCTTTATTGTGTTACTTGTTATTATTGGCTCGAGGTATCCTTGCGCAACATTATGCCTTGAATTTATGTTATAATTGCTACATGTTTATGTGACTTAATTGCTACTTGACATTTAGCATACTAAATATTAAATTGCCTATTTGCTCCTTAAAGTCCATAATTAATTGCTACTTGTCATTACTTGTTTTCCTCAGTGATTCATAATTATTGTGTACTTGTTGTCTTATGAATTCGTATTAATTTTTGCGTTTGTTGGAGTAAATTTTATTTGGAAGAACTGTTGACTTAATAAAATGGGAGCGGGTGGTACGCATACCACGAGATTTAATGAAAAGGGATCGGGTTGCACGCCTGCAACAAGTTGTGAACCGAGAGTGAAACATGCCTTTGTTTTCCTTATCCTTGTTAGCAGTTGAATTTTGGTTTCCTGATAATTCTCTTGAGATTCAGTTTCAACTGTTATCTCCACGCAACATGTTTCCCCCTCCCATCCTTACTTGTTTATTCCTGCTTTACTTTCCGCTGCACATATATAACTGTACAGGTTTATGTGGTAGTCCTGTCTAGCCTCGTCACTACTTCGCCGAGGTTAGGCTAGGCACTTACCAGCACATGGGGTCGGTTGTGCTGATACTACACTCTGTGCTCTTTTGCACAGATCCAGGTCCCGGACAGCAGCAGTAGCTCGGGAGCCAGCCTTTAGTCCACCGAGACTCCGACGTAGCCTTGCACGCGTCCGCAGGCCCGACGTCTCCTCTACCTTATATTTCATTCTGTTATCTCATGTTTTCGAGACAAACAGTGTTATATTTCTTTCAAACGATTGTATTTAGTACTCTTAGTAGTCCGTGGATGATGTGACACCAGTTCTTGGGTAGAGGCACATGTTGAATTCCGCATTATTTGTTCAACTTAGTTAATTTAAGTCTTCCGCTTTAACTTCATATTCCGCTGTCATTTAAATATTTAATGCTTGTTGTTATGATTGATAAAAGGATTTAAAATGAAATAGGTAGGAGTTTGTAATTTGTGGCTTGCCTAGCTTCTACGAGTAGGCGCCATCACTACCCCCGAGGGTGGGGAAATCCGGGTCGTGACAACTACACTCATGATGAAAGGGTAAAAATGTATTTTCGTATTAATTTTAATAAGAGCAGTCGCTATTTTTTCTCAGCATTAAAAATACTGGATAAAACTATATACCATGTTAAAAAGTGGCTAAGCCACGCCATTTACGTAAACGGGTAAAATTCCCAAATAGTCAATTTTTAACTCCTGTAATCGAGAATAACTATTGTCTTGAAATTTCAAATTCTACAAGTAATATTCCAATATATTATCAGGAAGTTTTACTTGTGAAAATTTAGAACTCCGGAATAATAGCTATTTTTCAAAGGCATGATCGAGAAGTGGTTAGTGGATGCTGTTTCTGTTGCGCAAACTGACTCAGACAACGTTGGTATGAAAAATTAAATTATAAATGAACATAAAAGAAAAATGGCGAAGATAGATGTTCGCACCTTAAAAATAGCTTGTTACTCTCTCCGTACCACAAGAAATGACAATTTTACCTTTGACATGCCCATTAAGAAAATACGAACTCCTAGAGAGAAAAAAAATGTGTTCATCAAAATAAGCTTAATTAATTATTACTTGACACATTGGAATATGTTAATAAGGGCATATTTTAAAAAAATAAAATTATTTCCTTCTTGATTATATAATTGGACATTGGATTAATTTAATTCTATGCATTAAACAAGTCATGAATTGACAGGGAAAGAAAAGCCATGACATCCATAGCCAAACATAGTTTGCCTAACGTCTAAGAATAATTTGAAGACGAGTTTAACTGATATACACCAGCATTTTTAAAATAAAACATTTAATATGGCAGTGAGTTTTTACGGGGTGAATCTAACATCCCACAGATCCCGTATCAGAATAGAAAGAGAAAGTTAGGGGTCATATAAGAGCGAGTTCAAGATACAATTATTGAGTTGCCTTTGGGGTTAAAACCCAAGGAGACAAAACACCAACACCCTAAAGGTTAGGCCAAAACAGATAATATGCAGACTCTTTACATATTTACCTGTCAGAATATAGAAAAGAAAAATTTAGAAATGGTATTATTCTCTTTGATCAAGTATTCCTCATTTTGTTTTGTCAAAAAAAGAAAAAAGGAAAAAACAAGAGACCATGTAGTGATTCAACTCATGACCTTATCAAAGCTGCCTAAAAAAACTAACCTTGATTTCATGACGATTTTCAATTTGTCGTGTGCTAGTGTTCGTGCTATCTTCGTGGATTCGGGCAACGGGCTAAATCGCCTAAAATTTTGTAGGCCCATTAGAAATGACATAATGAACAATAATCTTTGCTTCGCCATGATCGTTCCTCCTCTTCTTCTTTTTTTCTTCTTTTTTTTTTTTTTGGTATTTTCAAGTATAAAACAGGAATTCAGGCGACGGGCTCTAAATCACCTAAATTTGGTTGGCTGACTATATTAAATTTGACGGTTAAATGAGACTTTCACTAATAACAGACTATTAAAAACATAATATAAATGATTGGCATTAATTAATGATTAACAAGTATGGCAGTAAAATATATATATATATATATATATATATATATATATATATATATATATAGAGCAGACTTCATTCAATTCAAATCAGCAAAAATCAAGTTGATTAAAAACACAATCCTAGTATTTAATATATTTCCCTATTTTTTCTGTTGAAATCAATCCATTCCATAACATAAACACAATTAAAATTCATAGTATATTATGTTTATCTAATTGTGTATAGGTACAAATCTGTTATGTACTTTGTATCCAAAATATCCATAGTATAATTTTAGTATGATTTGATTCATTCCTCATAAGATCATAGATAATTTTCACGAGTACTACAATATAATTTAGTATATTAACAGTATAATTTCAATATAATTTATTATTTTCACAAGATAATTTCAGTATAATTTATTATATTCACAGTATAATTTTAATACAATAACGGTTTATTTGAAATACTTTTTCCAACTGAAACTATCATTGTATTTCAAGAATTTAAATGTATGCCATATGTATTTTGAATATTTAACTTTATAATGGTGGTATAATTCAAGTACCAATAAATATTTCAAATATAAATATATTACAAGTATGTATTTTTAATTATTAACTACATAATATCAATGACAAGTCTTATATATTGTACAATGCTAGTATAATTAATATCGGTTTTTGATGAATGTGTTGTTATGTATATATTTGCAAATCATATATATGATATAATTTTGATGTAATAATGATACATGGGTGTTATGCTAGTACAGTAATGTAATACCTCTTATTAAAAAACAGGGGTAGTTAAGTAAATTGGAAAAAAAAAAAAAAGAAAAAAAGAAGAAAGAGAGTATGTAAATGGGCCTTAACCCATCTGAAAAGTGGTAGGGAATTAGGAGAAAATAACACAAAAGCTAAAGGAATTTTGGGGGAAGGAAACGCAGCACATATGCTGCGAGTGAAGCAGAAGCTAAGAAAAAAAAATCTTTCTACCAGAGAAGGAAACATTAGGATCAGTTAATTTAAAGTTTGAAGCCCCAATATCGTGATTCTTGATTAAGGGATTTGTCAGGACCCCAGTTCACCCTCCATGAACATGTCGTGATGACACCTAGTCCCTACAACTAGGTAAGCCGAACAATGCGGAAATAACAACCTAACTTGCGAAATGGTTAAATAAAGCTAGACATATTAAAATAATAACTGCATATAAGGCCACTCGGCCTATACGACTCAAAACAGAATGCGGAAGTCTACAACTCAATCCCAAAACCCGGAAACTTACGGGAACCACAGGCTAACAGAAATATAGTACGTTGCTCGAACTCCAGAATATCTAAACAACTGAGAGAAAAGGAATAAACTAAATACTAAAGCTGGAACAGAATAGAGACTCCTGGTCTGCGGACGCGGCAGATATACCTCGAAGTCTCCGTGTATCTCCTCGCCTCAAGGATAGTGCACATGAGTGGAGGTACCTGGATCTGCACATGAAAAACATGCACAGGAAGGGCATGAGTACACCACAGCGGTACTCAGTAAGTGCCAAGCCTAACCTCGGTTGGGTAGTGACGAGGAAGGTCAGGGCCCTACTGAGATAAAATATAATAATAAATTAACAGTATGAAAAACTGACAGTAATAATGAGTACAGCAGTGAGATAAGACAGGTTAAACAAGGCAATATCAAATATACAAAGAACGGAACAACCACAGAATAAGTACAGGTCAATACCAATGGTAACAATGAGGATCTCCCAGGATACCGTTCTGTAGTCCTTTTCTCAACTGTCCAGTGGATCTCCCAGGATACCGTCCCGTAGTCCATCATATGTGTATATCCGAAGGATCTCCCGAGATACCGTCCCGTAGTCCAACTATCAATGTGCAGGGGGATCTATCGGAAATCTAACCCGCAGTCCCAAAGTAAAAGTACAGGGGGATCTACCGGTAATCGAACCCGTAGTCCCAAAGTAAACAAACCGGGGGTGGGGGGGGGGGGGGTAAACGCGTACCGGAATCCCGACGATCTGTAGTCCCAATGTAAATGCGCAACCACAACCAGAAGATACTAAGAAGGAAGTACAAAGACAAGCAACAGGTAGTACTAGCCTAGCATGCTTCACGTAGTTCAGTCAAGGCAACTTAAACAATTAGGCACATTGGATCAACTAAACATGTTTTTCTAATCTAACACAGGCTATAATTACAAGTACAATAAAGGCAAAATATAAAAAGGAAAGGAATCAA
>NW_017673540.1:118286-130318 GCF_001879085.1 Nicotiana attenuata
AAAAACAATAACGAACGAGTCAAGATATGGTCTGAACACACTGTGCATCAAATGCATGAAAGTTGCTGGGGCATTGGTCAGCCCAAATGACATAACAAGGAACTCGTAATGACCATACCGAGTCCTAAAGGCAGTCTTCGGGATATCTGGCTCCCCGAATCTTCAACTGATGGTAACCTAAGCGCAAGTCAATCTTAGAAAACACCTGTGCGCCCTGAAGCTAGTCAAACAGATCATCGATATGAGGCAAGGGATAACGGTTCTTCACTATAACCTTGTTCAGCTGGCGATAATCAATACACATACGCATAGAACCATCCTTCTTCTTTACAAATAAAACAGGAGCACCCCACGGTGAAACACTGGGTCGAATAAAACCCTTACCAAGCAATTCCTGCAACTGATCCTTTAACTCCTTTAACTCAGGAGGAGCCATACGATACGGAGGAATGGAAATGGGCTGAGTGCCCGGCAACAGATCAATTCCCGGAAGGTCAGCTGGAAACACATCAGGATAATCCCGTACCACTGGAACTGAATCAACAGAAGGGGTGCCAACACTGACATCTCTCACATAGACTAAATACGCGGCATACCCCTTCTCAACCATGCGGTGAGCTTTAAGAAAAGAGATAACCCTACTGGGAGTGTGATCTAAAGTACCACTCCACTCAATATGTCGAATACCTGGCATAGCCAGCGTCACGGTCTTGGCGTGACAATCAAGAATAGCAAAATGGGGCGACAACCAGTCCATGCCCAGAATAATGTCAAAATCCACCATACCGAGTAACAATAAATCCGCTCTGGTCTCAAAACCACGAATAGTAACCAAACATGACCGATAAACGCGGTCCACACAAGAGAATCCCCCACAGGAGTGGAAACATAAACGGGGGCACTCAAAGAATCCCGAGGCACACCCAAATGCAGAGCAAAGTAAGAAGACACATAAGAATAAGTAGAGCCCAGATTGAATAGAACCGATGCCTCTCTATGACAAACCAGTATAATACCTGTAATGACGGAGTCGGAGGCGACAACCTCAGTACGAGCAGAAATAACATAATATCTGACCCGGCCCCTCTCTCGAGGGAGACCTCTATCTCCCCGACCTCCGCCCCTAGCCGGCTGGACAGGTGGGGTAGCAGCTGGAGCTGTGACCATAGCCTGAGAACTCTAAGGAGCACGCTGTGGCTGAGCAGTCTGTGAAGATGCACCCCTACCAAGTCTGGGGCAGTCCCTAACCATGTGGCGTGTATCACCACACTCGAAACAAGCTCTGGGAGGACGCGGTGGCTGTGACTGACTAGGGCCAGGTCTGCTGGACTGACCTCTGGAAGCACCCCGCGCAGGAGGCGCGCTAGAAACTGGAGGTGCATAATAAGGCTCCTGAGGTGTAGGTGGAGCTGGAGTACTGCCGGTTGCTGGAAGAGCTGAATGAACAGGGCGACCCGCATAACCTCTGCCATAACGACCTGCTGATGGGGTACGGGCACCAGAGTAGTGACCCGACTTTCGAGACCTCTTGGCCTCCCTCTCCCCTTGCTCGTTGGCGAGCATACCCTCAATCCTCATAGCAATGCTCACTACCTGCTGATAAGGGATGTCCATCTCCAACTCTCGAGCCATGCTAGATCTGATGGGTGGGATAAGACCCTCAATGAACCTGCGAACCCTCTCCCGAACTGTAGCAACCAAGGCCGGTGCATGCCTGGCTAATCTGGTATAACGGATAGAATACTCCGAAACGGTCATAGCACCCTGGCGCAAATGCTCAAACTCTGCGCGCCATGCATCCCTAAGACTCTAGGGAACAAACTCTCTCATAAACATATCCGAGAACTGGGTCCAAGTCAGTGAAGCAGCCTCGACTGGATTGTTTATCTCATAAGTGCGCCACCAATCATAGGCGGCTCCCCGAAGCTGAAAAGCAGTGAAAGAAACCCCGCTGGACTCCACTATGCCCATAGTGTGAAGAATACTGTGACAGTCCTCTAGAAATCCCAAGGCATCGTCTGATGCTAATCTACTGAACACTGGGGGATCATACTTCTTGAACCTCTCAAGTCTCCGCTGCTCGTCCTCCGAAGCAGCTGACCTATCCTCGGGCTGAACTGGCGCTGCAGGCGGTGCGGGAATAATCTCGGGAGCCTGCTCAACCTGCACTCGCTGCTCAGGAGTGTGGACGGAGGGAGTCTGTGCTCCGCCCCCGGCCTGGGATGTGGCTGCAGCAAGGGAAAGCAACCCTACCTGAGCCAAGGTGGTGTACATGCTCATGAACTGAGCCAAAGTCTCCTGGAGAGCTGGAGTAGTAGTGGCAGTAGTAGGTGTGCCAGGTGCCTGGGCTCCGGCTGGATCTGCTGGTGGTACCTCGGCGGCAGCTTGCCCAGGTGCGCTGGCTGCACCACGTGCGCGTCCTCGACCTCTCCCCCGGCCTCGACCTCTAACGGCTGCAGTAGGGGCGTGGGTGCCTGATCATCTCGAGTAGCGCGTGTCCTCACCATCTGTGAGAGAATAGAAGTCTGAAGTTTAGAAGTGATGCCAAAATATCGCACGACAAGGAATTCAAATGAAATGAAGATTTTTCCCAAACAGTTACATAGCCTCTCGTAGATAAGTACAGACGTCTCCGTACCGATCAGCGAGACTTTAATAAACTGGCCTGTGTTCCGTGACTCCTATGAACCTAGAGTTCTGATACCAACTTGTCACGACCCCAGTTCAACCTCCATGAACATGTCGTGATGGCACCTAGTTCCTACAACTAGGTAAGCCTAACAATGCGGAAATTTATATAACTTGCGGAAACATTTAATTTAATTAAGCAAAACTAGAAGAAAACAGTGATTAAGTGCCACCTGGCATATACAACTCAAAAATAAATCGTGGAAGTCAAAAATCTCAACCCAAAACCCGGAAACTCACGGGAACCACAGGCTAACAGAAACATAGTACGCTGCATGAACTCCAGAATATCTAAACAACTGAGAGAAAAGGAATAAACTAAATACTAAAGCTGTAATAGAATAGAGACTCCTGGTCTGCGGACGCGGCAGATATACCTCGAAGTCTCCGTGTATCTCCTCGCCTCAAGGATTGTGTGCCTAAGTAGAGGTACCTGGATATGCACATGAAAAACATGCCCAGGAAGGGCATGAGTACACCACAGCGGTACTCAGTAAGTGCCAAGCCTAACCTCGGTTGGGTAGTGACGAGGAAGGTCAGGGCCCTACTGAGATAAAATATAATAATAAATTAACAGTATGAAAAACTGACAGTAATAATGAGTACAGCAGTGAGATAAGACAGGTTAAATAAGGCAATATCAAATACACAAAGAATGGAACAACCACAGAATAAGTACAGCTCAATACCAATGGTAACAATGAGGATATCCCAGGATACCGTCCTGTAGTCCTTTTCTCAACTGTCCAGTGGATCTCCCGGGATACCGTCCCGTAGTCCATCATATGTGTATATCCGAAGGATCTCCCGGGATACCGTCCCATAGTCCAATTATCAATGTGCAGGAGAATCTATCGGGAATCTAACCCGCAGTCCCAAAGTAAAAGTGTAGGGGGATCTACCGGAATCGAACCCGTAGTCCAGAAGTAAACAAACAGGGGGGGAGCTACCGGAATCCCACATCCGTAGTCCCAATGTAAATGCGCACCCACAACCAGAAGATACTAAGAAAGGAAGTACAAAGACAAGCAATAGGTAGTACTAGCCTAGCATGCTTCACGTAGTTCAGTCAAGGCAACTTAAATAATTAGGCAAATTGGATCAACTAAACATGCTTTTCTAATCTAACAGAGGTTATAATTCCAAGTACAATAAGGCAAATATGAAGGAAAGCTCAGTCTCAATATCTTAAGTAAAAACCGGATTTTCAACAATTGGCTCAAGTACGCGCTCGTCACCTTGCGTACCAGGCACTCAAATATCAAATAACAAAACCTAAGGGGAAAGGTCCCCCACACAAGGTTAGACAAGCCACTTACCTCGAACCGGCTCAAAATCAACTAGAAATCACGCCTTTGCCACGAGTATCCGACTCCAAATGGTCCAAATCTATTCAATTCAGTTACATATTGTGAATAACATCGCAACGAACTGGTTTTACTATTAAATTCAAAGCTACGACGTGAAATTAGGTAAAATGACCAAAATGCCCTTCGGGCCAACGCCTCAGAATCGAATAATTTTTATATTTTCAGAACCCTCGTACTCTCACGAGTCTAACCATATAAAAATCTCCCAAATTGGAGGTCAAACACCCACTCAAAAACCCAATAGTTTAGCCTATGAAGTTTCACCCAATTTTCCCATTTTTGATCCCAAACTCGAATTTTAATGATGGATTTAACTACAAAATGATGAAATATAACTAGAAGGGATTAAAGAAACGTTACCCAATAGTCTTCTCTTCAAAACCCTCTGAAAATCGCCCTTCCCTGAGCTCAATTTGATTTTTCTAACTTATGAAATCTAACCCTCGGAATTTCTATATCTGCACAGGCATTTCCGCTTCTGCGGTCCCGCTTTTGCGGAAAACGAGCCGCTTCTGCGACTTTCACTAAAAATGCGACGTCCGCTTCTGCGGTTCAACAACCGCTTATGCGGTTCCGCTTATGCGGATTTCTTACCGCTTCTGCGGTTTCAACCAAAGCCCAAGGGCCGCATCTGCGACTATTACCTCGCAGGTGCGTGACTGATTCTGCGGTTAAACTTCCGCACCTGCGGAAACTGAAGAAACACTCGAATTTTGCTCCTGCGATGGACAGGTCGCTTCTGCGGCTCCGCACCTGCGGAACCCAAACCGCAGGTGCGGTTATGACAGGTACCAGCAGTCTTCAGCAATTCTTCAACTTCAAAAACCTTCCGTCAACCATCCGAATTCATCCCAAGGCCCCCGGGACCTCAACCAAAAGCACCAATAACACCTAATACCTCATTCAAACTTGTACCAATCCTTAAACCACCTAAAACAACGCCGAAAACTCGAATTAATCAATAATTTGAGCCTAAGAACTTCAAATTCCATCAAAATACATTTTGATCAAAAACCCAATCAAATAATGTCCGAATGACCTGAAATTTTTCCCACACATCCCAAATGACACGACGGAGCTACTGCAACTTGCGTAATTCCATTCCGTCCCTCGGATCAAAAACTCACTATCGGACCGAAAACTTCAAAAAATTCAACCTTCGACATTTCAAGCCTAAATGAGCTACGGACTTCCAAAATATATTCCGAACACGCTCCCAACCCCGAAATCACCTAACGGAGCTAACGGAACCATCGGATTTCCATTCCGAGGTCGTCTTCACACTGTTCCGACTACGGACCACTTTTCTACACTTATGCTCTCATTTAGGGACTAAGTGTCCCAAAACTCTCCGAAACTCAACGCCGAACATCCCGGCAAACCAAAATAGTAGAAATGAACTTAGGGGAAGCAGTTAATAGGGGATCGGGGCGCTAATTCTTAAGACGACCTGCCGGGTCATCACAGGATTTCCCGTGCATCGTTGGATTTCTTTCTGTGGAGAAGAACAAGGTAAAAATCGATTTTTCTCTATACCAAGCCTAGGAACAGTTATTGTTTCTCTAACTAAGGGCAAAGACAAGATAAGGGAACTTAATGTATTAATTCTTATTAGATGAATAAATATTCCATAAATATAACAAACACTGTAGTGTAAGGATACTAAGTATTTGTGAAGCAGCACGTGAAGAAAATAAAATAAAATTGTATTGTTCTTTACTGTATCAGACAAGGAAAATAAACCAAAAGAAAAAAAAGGATTAGGGTCCTTCATCTTTTAGGAGTGAAATTATTGAATCAAAAATTGAGAAACTTTAACAGAGCTTTAGAGCTCATGCGAAACAGAGAAATCACCAAAGAGTTTTGTGCAATAGAATTTTTATCAAACAAACATTCTAATCATACTCAAAAAAAATTGAAAAAGAGAAGCAAGAAACTCTTATTGTTTCAGATCTCTTTCGGCTTAAAGAGGGTAAGTTCTCCATAATGTTCTTGCTCTTGTTCTCTAATTCACGATCATATTGGGTACTAGAAGATTAAATACTTATGAGAATTATTATGGAAAATTATGTCCTTTTTTGGTTTTGCCTCATTGCTTAGAGTAGAAAACGAATCATATGTAAAGAAAAAAAATAGCGTAGTAGTATTGTTTTTACTTTAACAGGTATATATATTGATCTTTATCAGGTTTTAAATAAATTACTATATTAAGATTTAGTTTGGCATTTCACAAAAGAAACAAGAAACTTAAATTGTTCTTTTTATTTAGCACAATCATGGATTCCATATGAAGATTGAAAAAGAATATATTCTATTAATTTATACCAAGAACTCTAATGTATGGGTTAGCAATACTTGTAAAGTGCTACATGAGAAAAAGATTCAAATAAAAATATAAGAATAAACGGAGAACTATAGTTTCTATCGAATTAAGTACTACTGAATTGCTTAGCAGAGAATCAATGGTCCTATTTCAGAGGAATGAAAACAGAAATATTAATTAAATGTGACAGGGATGGACCAATTATGTTGGTAATTCACGAAGTTAATACATAGATTGATTTTGTTACAAGTAGGTAGTTGAAGAAATTGAACGAAGTGCTCGAGGTGACGTGTTTGGTATTCCTGCACGAGTACTGTGAGTAGTAATCTTACCGCAATTTGTGTTTTTATAACCTGCATGGTTTATACATTATTTTGAAAATAAATGTCTTACCGAATGCTTGAAATTGCATGTGGGACAAGTCCTTTACTTGATATGGTACTGAACAGTTTACTTGAGATGTTTACCGGTTAATCTAAATGTTTCTACCGTTACTAGATATGTTTTACCGTTACTTGAGATATTACAGTTATTTAAATTATTGTTACCGTTACTAGACATGTTTTACTGTTACTTGAGACATGATTTCCATTACATAAATAAATTTACAATATTCGATAAGAAATGATATGCCCTTTATTATTTTGAAAATGCTTTTGTACGAGTATTTACTCTTTACAAGAAAGAGTATAAATGGGAGGAGACTTTGAAGGATCCCGTAGCTAACGGCGGGTTCGGTAGACCTGGTGCACCTTGTATTTACAGATTATCGATTACTGTTATAGCCCTCGCTAGTGGGAAGGTAGAACAAGCATACAGTTACAGTTTTTCCTCGAGTAGGGACCTACAGCTATATTTGACTCCTTTTACGAAGGGGTCCATACAGTGATACAGATTACATGATCCTTCCTTGGAAACTTCCCAAACATAAAGATTTGATATGACACAGTGCTTACCAAGTCTTTTACTGAATTGTTAAATTGATTTCTATTACAAGAAACACATGATGAAACTGATTATTATTACTGTTTTTTTAAAGGGCATTTTAATTTTATGATAGTTCCTAATTATTATTATATAGGCATATTTTCTGACTTGTCCCCAATAAAAAAAAGGTTGTGGTTAAGTGTTATTACTCACTGAGCAAGCGACTCACTCCCCGCTATTTTTTTCCAGAGACAACAGTTGAAGGGCGAGGATTTCGTTAGTCAGACGCACAAGTTGATAGTTTCTGGTGAGCCCCGCATTTGTTCGCGTGGGCGGAGATTTTATTTATTGTTATAGTATTTTCTTTGAACTCTTAGAGTCGCTCCATAGTAAATTTTTTATTGTCTTGATTATTCTTTGTTATTATAGATTTATGTTGAGTATCGCTCATTCTTATCAAATTTGGAGATAAAGTAGTATTTCTAGTTATTGGTGGGTGGACTATTAAAGGTAGATATTTATTTTGGTCAATTGATAAGGTCATTGTCATTTGAATTGCTATTAGGATGTTTGGTTGCTGATTTGAGACAGGGAAAGTTTTCGGGATAGTCCAAAAACAGGAAAAACTCTGTCCGATTTTCTGTAAAATACCGATGAGGCTTACTTGGGGGCACTTGCTCCTAGGTGCCGGTCATGATCCTAAATTGGGTCGTGACAAGTAATAGTATCTTGATGTTTCAAGGTGTCACAATCCAAAATCCCTCCGAAGGAGCCGTGATGGCACCTAGTCTCTAAACTAGGTAAGCCTAGCATTAACATAAATAACATTGATATTCACTAACCTCGAATTAAATAACTCTGAACAATTACAATTCTCAAAACCGGTAGTACAAGTCATAAGCCTTTATAGGAGTAGTTATACATGATAAATACATCACTGTTCCGGAATAAAGGAACCGATGGAAATAAGTACCGATGGAAATAAGTACAAATGAAGGTGACTCTGAGGCCTGGGAACGCAGCAGCAGGTTTACCTTGAGTCTCCACCGAGATGATCCGTACAGCTACTATCGATCAAATACCTGGATCTGTATAAAAATGTACAGAAGTGTAGTATGAGCACACCACAGCGGTGCCCAGTAAGTATCAAGACTAACCTCGATAGAGTAGTGACAGGGAACAGTCGAGACACCTACTTATCAAATTAAATTGAATGGGATATGATAATAAACTATCAAGCTAAAGATAACAAAGTAATGCCAATAGTAGGGGGAAATCAAACCACAAACAGTGAGACAATAAAGGGAAACACGAATGGTAACGAAAGATAACCAAGTAAATTAACACCAACATAGTTGGGACACAGACAAGTAAAAATGTGCTCAAATAAAGAAGGTGATGTTAACTCAATCAATCTGTCACGACCTGGATTCCCCACCCTCGGGAGTCGTGATGGCGCCTACTGGTGAAATCTAGTGTAACACCCCGTACATTCGGACTAGGTGTGGATATGTTAAATGGGTATTAATTTGATATTTTAGACATATGAAATCCTAGAGGGATGATTATTGAAGCAAATAGTTGTTTCAAAATCAAGATGGAAAGTGAGGTGCATAAGATTTGACAAAATCGACTAAGTTTGAAGAAGGTCTGTCTTCCAGCAGGGTTTAGTGAAAATGTGTATACAATTTGGGAAAACTCAAAGCACGAAAGTTGTAGGCCCTTGAAATAGCTTTCCAAAGACATATTGTGGAGCCCAAACAGATCTCTGTTCAAAATATTATGCGCGTTTTACAGAACAATGTACGATATGTGCGCCCTGAGCGCGCCACGAGCGCGGCCGTGCTACTCCTGAGGCTGTGTTACTGCCAGTTTGCACGGCCAGGAGCGCTTTCAGGCCTACAGGTGCGTGGGGGCGCTTATGGGGGGTCATTTTAAAGCCCTACTTCGTCCCCCACAGCCCCAAAACATGAAAATTTGCTCTAGAAAGGGGAACTGTCAAAAACCTAACTCCTTAAGGGTCCCTCCACCACCCAAGGTAAGTTCTAATGGTGATTCTAAGTTAATTTCGTTTTTCCAATATCTTATTAACATGGGTAAACCCTCCAAATCATTAGATATTCGATTGGGGCATCATTGTTGAGAGAAGAAACCCTAGAACTCGAATTCAAGAAGATTGAACGTCAAAAAGGTAATATCTTCACGCTCTAATTGATTCTATCATTGAATTAACGATTAAAGACTCTAGTTCATGAGATATGAGTAGATGGGTTTGATAGAAAAGCATGAACGGTTATTGATTGTTGATTATTGGTTAAGGGTATTGTTTACCTTATGGGTGATAAAGAATAATGTTGATTATAACCATTTGAGATTTTAGAATTAATCTAGGAACAAGAGAATGGGTTATTGGGTGTAGTGTGATGACCCAAAAAGTCATCACTTGTGTTAGAAACAAATTCAGTGTTCCGAGGCCTAAAAACCTCCTTTTTACCTTACCTCGATTTGTGTGCGCAGTACGTGCGCGTAGCCGGAAAGACATCATATGAAAATCTGTGAAAAATAATAAATTTTGCCTTTAAAATGAATTTAAGTTGACTTCGGTCAACATTTTGAGTAAACGGACCCGGATCCGTGTTCCGACGATCCTGGGAGGTCCGTTAGAAAATATGGGACTTGGGCGTATGCCCGGAATCGAATTCCGAGGTCCCTAGCCCAAGAAATGAATTTTTAAAGAAAATTGTTTTCTGCAAAATACATGAGTTTTTGAAAATGAAATGTGTTTGAAATTTGATGGTATCGGGCCCGTATCTTGGTTCCGGAGCCCGGTACAGGTCTTATATGTGATTTAAGTTGAGTCTGTGAAGTTTGGTAAGAAACGGACTTGAAATGACGTGAATCGGACCTTATTTGAGAAAATTAGAAAATTTGATGTTCTTAAGTGATTTTATGATTTTGATGCTAAATTCCTAGTTGTTGATGTTATTTTGGTGATTTGAATGCACGAGCGAGTCCGTATGTGGTTTTTGGGTTAGTGTACATGTTTGGTTTGGAGCCCGAGGGCTCGGGTGAGTTTTGGATAGGCCACGGGGTGAAATTTGGACTTAGAGTGTTGCAGATTTGAACTGGTGTGTTGCAGGCCTACAGGCTTCGCATCGCAAATGCGAGTTCGCAAATGCGAAGGCTATGTCGCAAATGCGAAATAGCCCAGGCCAGCACTTCCTCGCAAATGCGAAGCATTCATTGCAAATGTGATGTCCCTTGTTGTGGCCAGTCGTCGCAAATGCAACTCCTCTATCTCAAATGCGACTTCGCATTTGCGACAGGTCTATCGCAAATGCGAAGAAGACCTGAAATTGGCTTAGTCGTAAATGCGACATTTTTGTTAGCAAATGCGAGCTTAGCAGACTTCTGGGTTCGCAATTGCGAACCCTGGTCGCAATTGCGACATCAGAGACCTGTAAATCCACACTTAGACGCATTTTCAGCCATTTTTCATATCTTCTCAAAACATAAACACTCTAGGGCGATTTTTCAAAGGCAACTTCTTCTCCAAATCAATTGTAAGTCGTCTCTAACTATTTTTCTTCAATCCTTATCATCTCTTCACATGATTTTAACTCAAAATCAATGATTTTCATGGGGAAAATTGGGTCTTTTGGGTAGAACCTAGGTTTTTCAAATTTTGGGGATTTGGACCTCGATTTGAGGTCCGATTTCAAAACAAATTATATATTTGAGTTCGTAAGTGAATGGGTAGTCGGTTTTTGGTTCAAACCTCGGGTTTTGACCATATGGGTCCAGGGTTGATTTTTGACTTTTTGGGAAAAACTTTAGAAAACTTATTTCCATGCATTAGAACCGATTTATTTAGCATTTATTGATATAATTAAGTAACTTGTGGCTAAATACGAGCGAATTGGTGGTGGAATCAAGAGGTAAAGCGATAGTTGAGGCTTGAACTGTGTTCGAGGCATCGAGGTAAGTGTTTGCTCTAACCTTAGCTTGAGGGATTATGAGTTGTGTCCTATTTGCTATGTGTTATTTGTTGAGTACGACGTATAGGCATGGTGACGAGTATCTATACGTTGGTGTCAAGCATGCCCGTGAGTCTTATGTTGTGATTAATGTGACTCCATTTGTATTGTTCATGTTTAATGTGGTGATTGCTATTGTTGAGCAAGGTTTGTGGAAAGACTATTGGTAATTGTATATTGAAGAGCGTTGGCTCAAGTTGTAAAGTGATTTGTGGAAGTATAATTTGGCAATTGAACCTTATAGAGCATTGGCTCAAATTGTGAACCAAGTTGTGAGGTAAATGTGAAAATGAGAAGAGGACTAGGGTATTGATCCCTTGCCGGGACGTTGCTTTTAATGTTGTTCCCTTGCCGGGATTTTATTACGATTCATTTATTCCTTGCCCTTATTGTTTGTGTTTGTTGTTTGGGTGAGGAAGAGTGTAAAGCACGAAGGGTGATGCCGTGTATTGTTTTGGTGAGAGAGTGTTAAAGCACGAAGGGTGATGCCGTGTATTATTATTATTATTTTGTGAGGAAGAGTGTAAAGCACGAAGGGTGGTGCCGTGCCGCACGATGTACCATTCCATGCCGATTATATTGATTTTATGGTGAGGATGAGAGTAAAAGCACGAAGGGTTATGTCGTGCAGTTTATATTGATTATATGGTGGGGATGAGAGTAAAAGCACGAAGGGTGATGCTGTGC
>NW_017673541.1:0-3904 GCF_001879085.1 Nicotiana attenuata
CCCTACAAAATCACAGCAGTAGCCAGCAAAGGCGCATTCCAGTTGGAAACAATGGAAGGGAAAACGCTCCAAAACAACTGGAATGTTACTCACCTCATGTATTTCCACTTCTGAAAGGCGTCTCCCGAGTCGTACTCTTTTTCCCTTACCCGAGTTTTGTCCCAATTGGGTTTTCTCGGGGAGGTTTTTAACGAGGCGACAGAGGGGACACCTGGAGATATTTGAGAAACAAGTTTATCATATCAACCTCTCCTTACGACCTCCAGGCCGACATGATAAAGGGACTGGACTAGCTTGATCTCCAATGTATGAAAGGCTACGACCATCTCCAATGTATGAAAGGCTACGGCCATCTCCAATGTATGAAAGGCTACGGCCATCTCCAATGTATGAAAGGCTACGACCATCTCCAATGTATGAAAGGCTACGGCCATCTCCAATGTATGAAAGGCTACGACCACCTCCAATGTATGAAAGGCTACGGCCATCATCAATTATATTATGGCTAAGGCCATCGACGCCAACAGTCGACCTAGATTCGACTACGGCGAGTAAATGACTCGACGACAGTCGAAGTCGCCTACATGGCTAAGGCCATCAATTAAATTATGGCTAAGGCCATCGCCGCCAACAGTCGACCCAGATTCGACTACGGCGAGTAAACGACTCGACGACAGTCGAAGTCGCCTACATGGCTAAGGCCATCAATTATATTATGGCTAAGGCCATCGCCGCCAACAGTCGACCTAGATTCGACTACGGCGAGTAAACGACTCGACGACAGTCGAAGTCGCCTACATGGCTAAGGCCATCAATTATATTATGGCTAAGGCCATCGCCGCCAACAGTCGACCTAGATTCGACTACGGCGAGTAAACGACTCGACGACAGTCGAAGTCGCCTACATGGCTAAGGCCATCAATTATATTATGGCTAAGGCCATCGCCGCCAACAGTCGACCCAGATTCGACTACGGCGAGTAAACGACTCGACGACAGTCGAAGTCGCCTACATGGCTAAGGCCATCAATTATATTATGGCTAAGGCCATCGCCGCCAACAGTCGACCTAGATTCGACTACGGCGAGTAAACGACTCGACGACAGTCGAAGTCGCCTACATGGCTAAGGCCATCAATTATATTATGGCTAAGGCCATCGCCGCCAACAACCGACCTAGATTCGACTACAACGAGCAAACGACTCGACGACAGTCGAAGTCGCCTACATGGCTAAGGCCATCAATTATATTATGGCTAAGGCCATCGCCGCCAACAGTCGACCTAGATTCGACTAAGGTGAGTAAACGACTCGACGACAGTCGAAGTTGCCTACATGGTTAGGCCATCAATTACATTATGGCTAAGGCCATCGCCGCCAACAGTCGACCTAGATTCGACTAAGGTGAGAACGACTCGATGACAGCTGGTCACCTACACGACTAAGGCCATCGACGCCGATAAGTCGACCCAGCTCGACTATAATAGCGTGTAACTCGAAGATAGTCGAAGTTGCGCACACGGCTAAAACCATCAACAAAGCTAAGGCCGAAAATAAAAGATACAGAAAGAAAAGAACAGTAAAAGTATAACTTCCATTATCATCCAAAAATGCATGTACAAAAAGGACCCATTTACATTTCCAAGTACAACAAAACAAAATAAATACAAGTCCTAAGGGGCCTCGCCATCCTGATCAAACGCCTTCCGACGGATCGCCATCTCGTCCGCCGCCGTCCTCTGCCTGATAGGCCGCAGAGATCCAAGAGCCGAATTCTAGACGGTTGACATCTTCGGAGTTATAGCCCGCCCGGTCTGGGGAATCAGAACTATACCCACAAGTTTCACGAGCGACACGGACTATGCGCCGTTGCTCTTGAACCTCTGCCTCGGTAGCTCGACCCGCAGCTAAGAACTCCTCGAAGACGACCAATCTGGCCTCGGCGTATACCCACATATCATGCGCCTCACGACGCGCATCCTCACCAGGCCTTGACGCAGCAGTCCGCTTGAGGACTTCAATCTCAGCCGCCTTGGCATCAAGCTCGGAGGTCAGAGCGGCAACCTTGACCCGCAAATCAGCAGCTTCCGCCGCTACCCCCCGGCCAACCTCCAACTCTTCTTCTTTAGACTGGAGAAGAGTCTCCAGCTCAATATTCCGGGCCAGGGCGGTCATCAGCTGCTCATCAATCTGCTCTAACTCGGCCACCCTCCTTCTCAGCTGGGCCTCCGACTCCTCCAAACCCTCACGAAAAACTTGAAATTCCGGGTCTTGCTTGAGTAGGTCCGCCAGCGCTTGATGCTTGACTCGGCACCGCGATATTTCTTTACCACCTTGTTAAAGGTGGCTGCCTTCCTTTGCGCTCGCCACCCCCTCTCTATCTCCAAAATGAGAGTCTAAAAAAAAAAAGAGGAAAAGGATGAAGGGCAAGTCAGCATGTATCAAAATTTATTTTACGATACATGAAGAGAATCGAAAAATACCTGTAAGGCCGCACCGGCAACCCTCCGGGATAGTTCCTCGTCGCTAACCCCTTGTAACATTTCACGCTCAGCGGCCGCACATAGTAGGGTCATATCCACTGCGGCCTGCTCGCTGTGTTGCAACAGGTTATACCCCCCCAGGATCAGAATTCGACGGTTGGATCTACCTACCGTCATCCCAACACGGGCCGGACCCCGCGTTGACGCTTCTGCATCTGCCTGGGCGACCTCAGGGCCCACCCTCTCGGCACCATCATCCGCCCCTCCAACGGCAGCCAACGAGCCAATTTTCGGAATGCGTGTTGGCCTGGCGTCAGGAACAGTCCCCCTTTGGACAGCCGACCTCCCGGAACGGATGGCATCCGCCATAAAAACAGGCTTTGACTCCCGACGAGGCTCACTCGCCCCCTAATCTACCGTGGCTACCCCCTTGCCGGTTATCAACCGACTTCTCTTTCTTTCCGGCATCTCCTCACTATTAGAGGACCCCTCCACAGCCCGAGGGGATGGCATCGAAGGAGTCGCTCCCCTCGCGGACGCCGCCACAGGCAGCGGTTGAGGAACCTCCGTGGCGTCATCACTGGGCGAACCACAGGGTATGTATCCACCTTCAGAATCGATCCTCGCCCCAGGTAGGATGACGACTCTCTTTTTCTTCTTCTTAGGGGCGCTCCGACCTGCCAAACACGAACAAGTCAGGTAACGAACACGTAAGGAATCCCCGAACCGTAGCCAAAGAATTACCTAACGGGCCGTACTGTCGAAGAAAGGCAGCCCAGGTATGGCACTCCTCCGCATAGGGTATTATTCTTCCCACCCACGATTTAATGTCATCAACGAGCTGGGGTGGAGAAGCCCTCGCTGCGAATAAAAAAGAGAAGAAAGAAAAACAAAGGTCACAATGGCCGTATGGTCGAAAGCGCAAGCGGCACTGAAATTTAAAAATAGAAATACTTACGTTCTGGATTCCATTTTTCCTGGAAACCCTCGGGATTCGACACCAGGTGCTCCGTCCTGATGTAGAAATATTTACGCCAAAAACGGCGGTTGGGCTTATCATCGGCTTGAACGACCAAGCCCTTTGCGCCACGACCTTTCAACTACAGCATGGTACCCCTCAGATAACCACCGCTGAACAACTGTAAGAGGTGGTGAACTGAGACGCTGCACCCAGCCCTGGACGCATAGGTGGTCATGATACGACACACCTTCAAAGTATAAGGAGTAAGCTGGGCCGGACACACATTGTAAAAACGGCAAAGCTCCTCCGCCAGAGTATAGACTGGAAGGTCGTAACCGATCAAGAACGGGTACTCGTAGAAGGCGCAATATCCAGGCCGGTGCACATTGGCATAATCTGTCCCGGCCGGAACCATGTCCACGTGGTCCGGAATAAGGTGCGTCTCTCGCAGCTCGTCTAAAT
>NW_017673541.1:5984-45205 GCF_001879085.1 Nicotiana attenuata
AGTGAAGGGAAACTGGGCACCAACTGGGAAGGACCCTACAAAATCACAGCAGTAGCCAGCAAAGGCGCATTCCAGTTGGAAACAATGGAAGGGAAAACGCTCCAAAACAACTGGAACGTTACTCACCTCAAGTATTTCCACTTCTGAAAGGCGTCTCCTGAGTCGTACTCTTTTTCCCTTACCCGAGTTTTGTCCCAATTGGGTTTTCTCGGGGAGGTTTTTAACGATGCGACATAGGGGACACCTGGAGATATTTGAGAAACAAGTTTATCATATCAACCTCTCCTTACGACCTCCAGGCCGACATGATAAAGGGACTGGACTAGCTTGATCTCCAATGTATGAAAGGCTACGACCATCTCCAATGTATGAAAGGCTACGGCCATCTCCAATGTATGAAAGGCTACGACCATCTCCAATGTATGAAAGGCTACGGCCATCTCCAATGTATGAAAGGCTACGGCCACCTCCAATGTATGAAAGGCTACGGCCATCCCCAATTACATTATGGCTAAGGCCATCGCCGCCAACAGTCGACCTAGATTCGACTAAGGTGAGTAAACGACTCGACGACAGTCGAGGTCGTCTACATGGCTAAGGCCATCAATTACATTATGGCAAAGGCCATCGCCACCAACAGTCGACCTAGATTCGACTACGGCGAGTAAACGACTCGACGACAGTCGAGGTCGCCTACATAGCTAAGGCCATCAATTACATTATGGCTAAGGCCATCGCCGCCAACAGTCGACCCAGATTCGACTACGGCGAGTAAACGACTCGACGACAGTCGAAGTCACCTGCATAGCTAAGGCCATCAATTATATTATGGCTAAGGCCATCACCGCCAACTGTCGACCTAGATTCGACTACGGCGAGTAAACGACTCGACGACAGTCGAAGTCGCCTACATGGCTAAGGCCATCAATTATATTATGGCTAAGACCATCGTCGCAAACAGTCGACCTAGATTCGACTAAGGTGAGTAAACGACTCGACGACAGCCGATCACCTACACGACTAAGGCCATCAACCGTATAATGGCTAAGGCCATCGACGCCGATAAGTCGACCCAGCTCGACTATAACAGCGTGTAACTCGAAGATAGTCGAAGTCGCGCACACGGCTAAAACCATCAACAAAGCTAAGGCCGAAAATAAAAGATACAGAAAGAAGAGAACAACAAAAGTATAACTTCCATTATCATCCAAAAATGCATGTACAAAAAGGACCCATTTACATTTCCAAGTACAGCAAAACAAAATGAATACAAGTCCTAAGGGGCCTCGCCATCCTGATCAAACGCCTACCGACGGATCGCCATCTCGTCCTCTGCCGTCCTCTGCCTGATAGGCCGCAGAGATCCAAGAGCCGGATTCTAGACGGTTGACATCTTCGGAGTTATAGCCCGCCCAGTCTGGGGAATCAGAGCTATACCCACAAGTTTCACGAGCAACACGGACTATGCGTCGTTGCTCTTGAACCTCTGCCTCGGTAGCTCGACCCGCAGCTAAGAACTCCTCGAAGACGACCAATCTGGCCTCGGCGTATACCCACATATCATGCGCCTCACGATGCGCATCCTCACCAGGCCTTGACGCAGCAGTCCGCTTGAGGGCTTCAATCTCAGCCGCCTTGGCATCAAGCTCGGAGGTCAGAGCGGCAACCTTGACCCGCAAATCAGCAGCTTCCGCCGCTACCCCCCGGCCAACCTCCAACTCTTCTTCTTTAGACTGGAGAAGAGTCTCCAGCTCAATATTCCGGGCCAGGGCGGCCATCAGCTGCTCATCAATCTGCTCTAACTCGGCCACCCTCCTTCTCAGCTGGGCCTCCGACTCCTCCAAACCCTCATGAAAAACCCGAAATTCCGGGTCTTGCTTGAGTAGGTCCGCCAGCGCTTGATGCTTGACTCGGCACTGCCGATATTTCTTTACCACCTTGTTAAAGGTGGCTGCCTTCCTTTGCGCTCGCCGCCCCCTCTCTATCTCCAAAATGAGAGTCTAAAAAAGAGAGGAAAAGGATGAAGGGCAAGTCAGCATGTATCAAAATTTATTTTACGATACATGAAAAGAATCGAAAAGTACCTGTAAGGCCGCACCGGCAACCCTCCGGGATAGTTCCTCGTCGCTAACCCCTTGTAACGTTTCACGCTCAGCGGCCGCACATAGTAGGGTCATATCCGCTGCGGCCTGCTCGCTGTGTTGCAACAGGTTATACCCCCCCGGGATCAGAATTCAACGGTTGGATCTACCTACCGCCATCCCAACACGGGCCGGACCCCGCGTTGACGCTTCTGCATCTGCCTGGGCGACCTCAGGGCCCACCCTCTCGGCACCATCATCCGCCCCTCCAACGGCAGCCGACGAGCCGATTTCCGGAATGCGCGTTGGCCTGGCGTCAGGAACAGCCCCCCTTTGGGGAGCCGACCTCCCAGAACGGATGGCATCCGCCATAAAAACAGGCCTTGACTCCCGACGAGGCTCACTCGCCCCCTCATCTACCGTGGCTACCCCCTTGCCGGTTATCAACCGACGTCTCTTTCTTTCCGGCGTCTCCTCACTATTAGAGGACCCCTCCACAATCCGAGGGGATGGCATCGAAGGAGTCGCTCCCCTCGCGGACGCCGCCACAGGCAGCGGTTGAGGAACCTCCGTGGCGTCATCACTGGGCGAACCGCAGGGTATGTATCCACCTTCAGAATCGGTCCCCGCCCCAGGTAGGATGACGACTCTCTTTTTCTTCTTCTTAGGGGCGCTCCGACCTGCCAAACACGAACAAGTCAGGTAACGAACACGTAAGGAATCCCCAAACCGTAGCCAAAGAATTACCTGACGGGCCGTACTGTCGAAGAAAGGCAGCCCAGGTACGGCACTCCTTCGCATAAGGTGTTATTCTTCCCACCCACGATTTAATGTCATCAACGAGCTGGGGTGGAGAAGCCCTCGCTGCGAATAAAAAAGAGAAGAAAGAAAAACAAAGGTCACCATGGCCGTATGGTCGAAAGCGCAAGCGGCACTGAAATTTACAAATAGAAATACTTACGTTCTGGATTCAATTTTTCCGGGAAACCCTCGGGATTCGACACCAGGTGCTCCGTCCTGATATAGAAATATTTACGCCAAAAACGGCGGTTGGGCTTATTATCGGCTTGAACGACCAAGCCCTTTGCGCCACGACCTTTCAACTGTAGCATGGTACCCCTCAGGTAACCAGCGCTGAACAACTGTAAGAGGTGGTGGACTTAGACGCTGCACCCAGCCCTGGCCGCATAGGTGGTCATGATGCGACACACCTTCAAAGTATAAGGAGTAAGCTGGGCCGGACACACATTGTAAAAACGGCAAAGCTCCTCCGCCAGAGTATAGACTGGAAGGTCATAACCGATGAAGAGCGGGTACTCGTAGAAGGCGCAATATCCAGGCCGGTGCACATTGGCATAATCCGTCCCGGCCGGAACCATGTCCACGTGGTCCGGAATACGGTGCGTCCTTCGCAGCTCGTCTAAATGGGGTTGTAGAAAAATGCTGTGCTCCCAGGGAAGATCAGGGCTTTTAGTCAGAAAATCCCTGCGAACGTGCATCTCCTTCGGAAGGACATTGTCTATGCTGAGAGGAACAAGGGCCTTCTCCGCCTTTTCCCCTTCACCGCCAGAAGATGGCGGAACCCTAGACGGGCATTATCCTTGGCCTTTTTATTATTTTGTCCGCGTTTTGCCATAATTATACTACTTGAGAAACGAAGCACTGACAATAGGAAGTGTGGTTTCAACAGAAGTGGGAAAGTCCCTCACGAAATAACGGTTACAGGAAAGAAAGGCAAAAGGGTGTATCAGAAAATACTTTTTAGAGGCTTGAAAGTGGAATCAGATCAAACCTTTCTCATACTTATAAGGATAAATTGCACAGGAATCGAAGAGTCATGATTCAAAACGTGCGTCGGAAACCAAAACGTCACTTCATCCTCTGAACCGCCTCGGGGGCAAATATAATGATGATGCATACAGGCGATGACATCATTCCCAAAAAGGAAGCCACGCGTCAGCGGCTCAACAGCATCATATGTTTCACTTCATTCATATTTTCGCCCCCCGGTCGAGGTCAAATTCTCCTAAGACGAGGTTCGCATTTCCGCCCGCCGAAGACGCCCACCAAACGCGTCTCCAACGAGCGGAGGGACTAACTGTATAGGGTCAAATTTGACCCTCGGTATCTCTACGCCAGTGGGTACGCCCAATGAGTGTACGCCGACCAACGTAGCGGGTACGACTCGTCCTTGAGGACCAAAGCGTCGTCGTTTAGAACTCAGCGTCTACACTAGGGAGACGTTACCTATCTTTGTAACTTTTTAATTCTTTCGAGGAAGGTCTCCTATTATATAAAGGAGACCTCCAAATTGTAAAAGGGGGCATCTGATCCAATACAACTCTCTCATTTTCTGTCTTTCTCTCTCTATATCACTACTTCTGACGAAAATATCTTATGAACATACATTGTCACTTTGCAATAATAGATCTACAACTTCCATTATCATCTTTGCATCTCTAGGCTTATTATATTTGATTACGATTTACCCCTTCTCTATTTTCTGATTGTTTTATCGCTTACAAAGTACATCATTAACTTTTGAGCCAAACAATATGCACAATTGATTTGCCGAATACCGAAGTACCCTACCGTAGTTCTTAAATACCGTACTGAAGTACCGAACGTTCACCCCCTACTTCTTACTAGGAGTATATATATCTCAAGAATCCAATCTCGTCTAAATGCTCATAAGCATTCCCTCGACAAATGTCTTGAGATATTTGATACTTCTAAGCTTTTACGAAATGATATTTTTCGACAACTTTTTACTTGTTGAAAAGGCATAATTTGAAACCACCTCCCCTCCCTCCGAAAAAAAGAAGGAAGAAAAAAAAGGAAAGTAAATTCATGAATGAAATCAAAATGAACAAACCACGTATGCAGTTTTTTCACGGGAAGGTGTTTTATGAAGGACTTCTTTGATTTCCATAAGCAACATGCATAAAATTGACAAAATAGGAAGAAGAATGATTGAGAAAATTCTCTTTTTCCTGTATTGCATGAATTCTGTGCTGTACAGATTGTGTATATAAACAACAAGAATGGAATCTAAAATAAGGGCCTATGCTACCTGTATCTAAATTATTAGCTTAAATATAACAAACTCGAAGATGAATACAGATAAGCAAAAAATAATATTTATAACTTAATTTCTGAATCTTCTTTCCACGGCTTTCTAGTAGGCCCAAGATGAAAAGCCCAAAATGAAGTAAAATAGCTGGAGCTCAAAACTTTCCAACCCATATGTTAGAGTTCAGACATAACACATAGTTTGGTCCAAATCTTACCTAAACCCTTTCCTTCCTTACAACCTTCGAAATAGATTTGAGAAACTCCATTATTGCCATTTTCATCACCAACACCCCCTCTCAAGTTGGAGAGGGATGAAAGTACTCCAGGCTTGCCCAACAATCGGTAATGAAATAGGCTAGTAAGAGGTTTTGTGAACAAATCGGCGAGCTGAGAAGAGGAGCGAGCAAATGAGAGAGAAATCAAACCTGCCATGAACTGTTGACAAACAAAATTAAGTCAAGCTCCACGTGCTTCGTTCTTTCGTCAAAGACGAAATTTTTAGCTACGTGAATTGCGGCTTGTCTATTAGAGTGAAGAGGCACCGGAAGAGATATCGGAATAGGCAAATCATCAAAGAGCCTGACTAACCAGGTGAGATCGGCGACCATACGTCGAATGGAGCGATACTCAGCTTCTACAGAGCTAAGAGAAATTGGATATGTTCTTGTGTTTCTAGGAAATAGGAAAAGATCCAGGCGATATGTAGAAACTACTGACACATTTGTGCGATTTTGAGCACGTTTCCCAATTAGAGTCACAAAAGTCCAACAATTAATACGAAAGGGAAGAAGACATAAATAGGCCTAGCCCAGGATCCTTTGATAAATATCGAAGGACAGGAAGGGTTGCTTGCATGTGAGGAACCAGTAGATCCAACATATATTGGCTTAAATATTGTACGGTGAAAGAAAATCCGGCCTTGTATGGGTAAAATAGTTCAATTTGCCCAACAAATGTCGATACAAGGTCGGGTCTTTGATAGGAGCACCAAATTTAGCCAACAAATCAAGGGTGAATTTCCGCTTAGTCAAAATTAGTCCCTCAGATTCATGCAGTACTTCCATTCTAAGAAAATAATGTTATTGAATAAGGAGAAAGGTGCACTGTTTTGAAAAAGGAAGAGCCACTTGAATTGAAAAAAAATATAGTTGGATTGTTGTGGAAAAAAAAATTCCTTGATAAGTGGTGGCTCTTGACGTAAGTGTGCTTAAAGAAGAATGGGTAATTTACATTGATGTGAAGGTGGAATTTTGGTTTGACATAAGTATGGGGTTTAAATGTTAAAATGTATGTATTAAAGTGCTTAGGGAGGTGTAGTCACTCTTATATCTAAATGTATCCTACCCGTCCCATAGCCTACATTACAACCAAATAAAGTCNGATCTGTTATACCAGTGGTGAAATTTGTTTTATCTCATGCGTGCTACAATATTTCTACAAAAAACTACATAACATGTGTAGATCAAAATAAGTATTGAATTTCATTTCTTCTATAATTTTTTTCTATAATATTTCTAAATATAAACTACATAACATGTGTATATCAATTGGTATGAATATGTACATCCTGGATTTTATTGTTCTACAATTATTCTACAAAATATCTACAATATATATCATAACAGTATTTAGCTTTAATTAATTGCGGGTTCATCTGAAACACTGAAGTTGATTGATATGCCAACATCTCCTGAGATAGTGGAATATGAAAGTATAATCATTACAAAAAATACACCAATTGATATTGAATTAGGCCAAGTATACAAAGACAAGCAAACAATTGCTAGTGCAATGAAGCACTATTCTGTCATGAACGAGTTCTAATTTAGGGTGAAAAGATCTAGTGCTAGAAGGTAAGATAATTTCAATGGTCAAAGATCATGTCTTTTTTATTTTGTAGTTTATTTGTATTTTTTTTGTTCTTCAGCTTTTGTAATATCTTTGTATACAAATTGTAAATAATTTGTAGTTTTTTTGTATATAAATTGTCAAATATAATATTTTCATGATTAAACAGCCTTTTTTTTGTGTATCTAAATTTTTCATACCATTGCTTAAATTGTTTTTATTCTGTAGCTACTGCCTGGTATGTGTTGGGGAAGATTGTACATGGCACTTCAAGTCCACCAGCATAATGATTCAATAATGTTCAAGGTTCGAAAATTCAACAGCTTGCACGCATGCTCTTTGATGGACAATACCTACATACAATGCAAACCTACTTCCATGGTAGTGGGTAGCATGGTTATACCAAAATATGCTGATTCTAAGACAGTTTACACAACAGAAGACATACAAACTGATATGTTGATTGTACACGGCGTAAACTTAACATACATACAAGCTTGGAGAGCAAAGGAAAAGGCTTTAAAATTTTTGAGAGGTCATCCTGTTGACTCCTACAATCGATTGCCTAGTTATTTGTATATTTTGGAGAAAACTTATCCGGGGTCTGTAGTTAAATTGAAGAAGACCGATGATAGCTATTTCTTGAATGCATTTGTTGCGATTAGTATGTCAATCAATGGTTGAAAATATTATAATCCAGTTGTATTAGTTGATGGGACCTTCTTGAAGTCAGCATACAGGGGAATAATGCTAACAACTATCAAAATGGATGCAGCAGGTATCGTAGATATATTGTAGAAAATTTGTTGTTTGTATGTATTTTTTTTTATCTACAGTTTTATGATGGATATTGAATTCCTTTTCGCCACATATAATAGGTAGCATATTACCACTCGCATATGCTGTTGTTGATTCAGAAAATGAGGCATCATGGAAGTGATTTTTGAGCAATTCAAATATGCATATGGTGAAAGACCAAATATGTGCGTTGTTTCTGATCGGAATGAGAGTATCATGAAGGCAATATCTATTGTTTATACCGGCATGTCACATTATTCTTGCATGTGGCATATTTGGACAAATATAAGGTCAAAGTTCAAGAAAGGTCATCTAAAGTTAAGCGAATTATACTTTTCCACGGCACAATAATACACGCTTGATGAATTTAATGAAAGAATGTCAAAGATTGAAGAGATCGACACGCGTGTTAAAGCATACTTATACGATATTGGCTATCAAAGATGGTCACGAGTACATGCTATGGTGAACAGAACTTGGACTATGACATCACACATTGTAGAGTCATTGGATGCGGTAACAAAAGATGCAAGAGAGCTGTCGATAGTAGAACTACTAGAGTACATGAGAACTCTTCTTGAACGATGGACTAATGATAAGTTACTGAAAGCAAATGGTACATTCACATACCTTGGGTTTAAATTCAACAAAGAGTTGGAGGACAACCGAACATTGTCGCAGGAGCTTAAAGTAAGCCATATCCAATAACATCTGATTAATTATTGCATCAAACTAAAATATAAATAGGTATTGTAGATAAATTGCTGGATAATTGTTGTTATTTTGTATATGTTGCTGATAATTTGTTGTGTGATTGTAATGTAATTGTAGGTGAGGGCTTCAACATCTTACATCTATACAGTGCTAGATGGTGTGAGGTGCTATATTGTTTGTCTTGAAAACAAGAGATGTAGTTGTGAACAATTTCAGCTTGATGAACTTCCTTGTCCACATGCTTTGGCTGCTTTAAGGCACAGGGATGAGTCTTATGAAAAATATTGTTCTCCTTATTACACGAGGGAGAGCCTCTTGCATACTTATGAAATACCAATAGACCCGCTACCTGATGAAAGAAAATGGAATATGCCACAACATATAGTTGAAGAAGTTGTAAATTCACCTACCAAGAAAAGACAGCTAGGAAAACCTCAAAAATAAAGATACAAAATACATGATGAAGTAAATGCAAAGAAGTACAAAGTTTATTGTGGCAACTGTGGAATAGAAGGGCATAACAAAAGAACTTCCAAGACTGCTCCCAAGAAGAAATAAAATATGATATAGCCAACAGATTATTTGATAAAAAGTGTTGAGGTGTTCAGGAGAATTATAGTTGAGGTGTAATTGTGTTGATATATTAAGTGAAGACTGTTTCCTATAATGAAATGATTTCAACTCTTAATGTAGTTGGTTTGAATATGTTTTGTTTAGTTACTGACTGTATTGAGTTCAGACTTTCATAACTTGATTGGATTATGAATGATTTATATCTATAGCACACAACTACTTATTATTTATATCACAAATCATTAGTGAACAATAATTTTTACAAGTTATCTACGAAAAATCTACAAAATAACTGCATAATCCGGCGTTTGACAGAATAACTACATAATAATTAAGTTCTAAAGGAGTTTTATGCTAACGTTAATGAGATCAAGTACTAATAATTTTCAACTAATCAAGATAAAAATAGCAGAATATTTTCTATTGTTAGCATTAGTATCCGGGATAAAATAACAAAACATAGGGTAAAATAATTGTAGCACAAATCTGCTAAAATTAAATTTCAAGCTTGCTCATAAGTAACAATTTGTCTACAAACTTTCTACAAAATCAACTGCAGCTAAAAAATTTAACTACTACATTTTCCCTACAGAAAATGACAACTAATTCATCTTCTTCCGGACTTGTATTATCTTGTTCACAACTGGTAAAAATAAATAATAAAAACAAGGGGTAACAACAAAAAATAAAAGTAGTAGAATAAAATACTAACAATTTTGAACCAAAAAGGATCTCCATAGAGTTTTTGACTTAAAATAGTAATTTCATGGACAAAAATAACAAAACCAAAGGTAAAATAACTGTAGCAGAAATCTGCTACAAATATGTTTCAACTAACTTGTTCTAAGGTAACATATTATCTACAACTTTACTACAAACCCACTACACCTACACATTGTGACGACCCGACCCGTCATTTTACCGCTCCGTTTCCCCCATTTTATGCTTCTTCATGTTTCGTTATCGGTATGTGGTGTGTGAGAGTTGATTTGGGAATTTGATGGGTCAATTGAACTCGGATTTGGGAGTTCTTGATATGTATGGACTCGTGGCGAGACGAGAAATCCGGTAATGTAAATTTTGTAATTTTTCGAGAAGTGGGCCCGGGGCTCGGGTTTTGCTAATTTCGAGATTCTTGATACTTTTCGATTGTTTTCGATTGGGTATTGTTCTCTTAGCATATTGTGATGTATTCACTCTGATTTTGGTTAGATTCGACACGCGTGGAGGCCAATTTGAGGGGCAAAGGCATCGAGAGCTAGAGATTTCACCGGTTCGAGGTGAGTAATGATTGTAAATGATAGTCTGAGGGTTTGAAACCCCGGATTTGCACATCATAGTGTTGTATTGAGGTGACTTGCACGCCAGATAGCGAGCGTGGGGTAGAGCACCATTGGGGATCGTGACTTGGTCCGTCCCAATTGATGAAATTACTACGTATTTGAGTGAAACTACTTGCTATCATCATAATTTGGGTTGATTGCCATGTTTGGGCTTCGTGCCATCTATGTGAATCCTTCAGGGATTGATATCATTGTTTTCGCATTACTTTGCATATTATTTGATCTTGGTCCAAGGTTTTAATACTGTTTGCAAACTCAGCCATCTTTTTAAGATTTGAAAACTTAAACAATATTTTACTGGCGTTTTTAGCTGAGAACTATCACTTTAATATTGCCCTAGTGGCTTATGTGCATTTTTGGACTGAGCATGGATCGGGCTGCACGCCGCAACGGTGTTATATGGATATTGAGGCCGAGGGCCTGGTTGATGCCACGAGATGGCTTGATATTGCGCTTGGGCTGTAGGATCCTCTCCAGATTCTGTACACACCCCCAGTGAGCGCCGTCGACATTAAATGGATCGGGCTGCGCGCCGCAACGGGTACCGGAGTGTACCGTCATTTGCATTGCATTGCACTCATACATTTGTTCCTATTAGTATTATTTGTCATGACATTCCAGCACTCGCATTTCATTGGCATCCATGCTATTCTTGCACTGCTTACCTGATACCCTGGTGTTAATTATTAATGGAGTGCTGTGCCCGAGGGGCTGACTCATGAGCTGACTTGCACTATCTGTTTCGTATTCATTTGCTTAACTGTTGGAAAAAGATATTTTCGAAAGAGGTTTTTAACATTGAGCCCAGATATTTCCAAGGATTTCACGGGTTTACTGTTTTCTCAAAGGGTTACACTGTACTATATAGCATGATGACTTGCTTTACGTGGTTTCTTGCTGCTCAGTTATTATTTACCTTTATTACTCACTGAGTTTGAGTACTCACTTTACTCTCTGCACCTCGCGTGCAGATGCAGGTATTGGTTTATCCGATAGCGGGTTTGAGCTGGTTGAGGATTTGCTATCGTAGCTGAGCAAGGTGACCGCCAGCGTTCGCGGCATCGGACTTCTCCCTTTGATTTCAGATTTTATTCTATGTATTACAGGCCCCTTAGTTCTATCAAAAATTCTTCTAGATGCTCGTGACTTGTGACACCCCAATTTCGGGCTGAGTCGGGATAGGTTCCCTATTTTATCACGTTTATTCCGCAATATGATTTTATTATCTATGATTCAGACTTATTCATGCTAAGTAATTGTTAAAAGAGGCGTTGTTGTTCTTTTGGCTGGCCTTGTCTTCACGAGAGGCACCATCACGATCGGGTTTGGGGAATTGGGTCGTGATAGTTGGTATCAGAGCCTAGGTTACTAGGTCTCACGAGTCATGAGCAGGTTTAGTAGAGTCTCGCGGATCGGTACGGAGACGTTTGTATTTATCCTCGAGAGGCTGCAAAACCTTTAGGAAAACATCACTTTCTTGGAATTCTTATCGTGCGTACTTACTTCAGCTTGAGATGTAACCCTTGAAATTCCTTCCACACGTCTGTATGCGCACGTGAGCGCTCAATATCAGATGTTCCTTAATGGCTTGTGATTCCCCGATCAAGGGGCGAGATGTGATCTCCGTGAGTTTGATGTTGGGCTAGTCTGGAGGACTTGAGGCCGGATCTTTGCCTATGGCTTGAGCACCGAGGTGCTGATTGTGTGAGCAAGTGTTTTAAACTTATATGTTCGGCATTGTCCTTATTAGCCGGAACGGCGGTTGGATATCCATGTGATGGGTATGTTAGTACTGCGAGATGTATCTATATGCCTTGGTAGTGACGAAGAAGTCTGTTAGATTGTAGATGAATTGATAAGTGTTCGATTCCTATTGTGATTTGTTGTGTAGCCCCGAGTTATGGGCGCGTGAAGAATATTTTCGTATCTCCTAGTTGGGAAGTGAAGTGCATTACATGTGGCGGTATGAGTTCAGACCTAGGAAGACTAAATGACTGTGTAACGTATATGATGGTGGAAGGTATGCTGAAGTACTAAATTGAGGCAAAGCAAGTGGGTTATCTCCTGCGGAGTGTTCTTAAGTGGTATGATCCTTATGCGTATGTTAGAAGATCTCATGTGTAATTGAAGGGTACGTGTTGAAATTCGACAATTCGGACGCTTAAGAGAGTGTACTCAACTGATGTAGAGATGGATGCGAGAAGTGTAGAGGATTACAGTACTAGATGATCTGTGTTTTCACAAACTTGTAAATGATTTGTGTTTAATATCACTATGGTATTGTGGCATCATTAGAGTAGAAGCATTATGGGTTATTGAGTGTGTCCTAATATATGGCTTCGAACCAAGTTGGGGAGGTTGCTGTTGATTAACTGATCGCACGGTCATGTGCTATGTTGGTTCTATTTCGAGGTATGCTGGCGGATCAGTCCTGGTTGCAGAAATTGAGCCGAGGATGGCACGAATGAAGCAAAATTTTGACAAAGGTTATATGGTGCTTCGTAGATGTGAGAAAATAATAGGATGTCTTGAGCTGTTGTTGATAAAGAATGCTCAGTGTATAGAGAAGGAAGATGGTTGTTTGTATTGGAATGAGATCATATCCTGCGGTGTTAGAGTGCTAATAAGGCAAGAGTGGCTCTGTTCGTTAAGTCAGGTAATTTGCAGTTTGAATAAGAGTGAATGACTCTCGAGAATGGTTTTATTGTGTTCAAGATTCTACATGTAACAATCAGGTGTCTCAAGGTTGTGTATGTGGTCAGAGACAGTGTTTTCATCGGAAAGGTTAAGACTTGTGGTATTTTATGTCAATTATGGGATTCTATGTATCAGTATCTGGAAAGTAATGGTAACGAATTCAGATTCGCAGGAAGTTATTCAAAGTAAAGTATTTTGGAATGTGGTATTTCTGGGAACATTTGAGGGAGTATTCGGTGGCCTATGGGTCATAGACAGTGTGGTCTTATGTTCGAGTCTCGTGTGGTAAACCTGGGTTGAGGTATTGTGGTGCTACAACAAGGAGGAATATCAAGTTGATGATGAATCAGAAGGGAAATTTGATAAATGGAATAGGTTGGTAGTAGACAGAGTCGGTATGGTAAGGGTATGATTAATTCTTCGTATGTGTTCGAGGTAATGAGCCTTACAGGCATTTTGTAGCAATGCTCTTGAGTTCTGGCAGCTTGCTTAGCCTGGTTTGGATAGAAGGATTCAGTCCTGGCAGTTTAGCTTGTGCAAATAGAATTGGGAGAGAGTTTTTGTTGAGTTTTACCGTGGTTTGGAGATGTATATATCTTCTATGGGCATGCGAAGCATGGAATGTGTACTGATTTTTCTTCTAGATGGGATACATGGGAGTTCTCGACTACTTGAGTGAGTAGATGTCTGTGGCTCGGAAGGGAGATAAAGGTTTTCTTGCTATCCTTGGATGTCGTGGTATACGCGGTATGTTGTGGAGGATTGAGATTTGCGTGTGCGAGGTTTCAGTTCAGTTTTGAAAGGAAGGCCATAAAATTCTTAGGCAACGGGTAGCCTCAGGTAATCAAGGAAATGGTGCTGCTAATCGGAAGTGATTTGATGAGAGTAAATGTCCCGGAAAAAGGGTAATGTGATTAGACTGATGATACTACGTTAGTATTACGGTGCTTTCTTGCTAGATCGACTGCTGATATCTGAGTTTGTTTGATGGCACAGGGGAATTTTAGAATATCTTTTGTGGAATGATTGGGTACTCGAGGTGTAATATGTATTCATACAACGGAATTTGGGGATCAGGTACAGTGATTTGTGTGTTATATGGAGTTGGAGACTGGGAGTTCTCAAGTACAGACTATGTAGTGGTTGTGGATCGTGTGTATTGGTACCGTTAGCGGCTATTGGGATTTGGAGGCCCGAGTGGATCTTTCTTTGCTTGGTATATTAGATTTTGGATATAATATTGGGGTTAGAATGGTTGTCTCAGTGTTGGGTTATTCTAGACTATTGTGCTATGGGCTATGTCGGAAAATGCTACAGGTTGCATGGTGAGGTGCATCGGATTATGTTCTAGCAGAGTAGTTTGTATTTCGAAGACCAGTGGACGGCTGGGAAGGATTGCTTTTCTTAATTGGGCCTTTGTGGCGGATGTCAGTGCAGAGGTTTCTACTATTGATTCAGTTCCGGTATTGAGGGACTTTTTCGGATGCGTTTCTTGTGGCCGGGCATGTCGCCGGGCGAGATTGTGGATTTCGGTATTTATTTGGTGCCGTGCACCGTATCGTACGGCTCCGGCAGGAGTTATAGTAGTGGAAGGAGCAACTTCAGGCTTCTTGGTAAGGAGTTCGTTGGTAAGCTGATTGGATACGTATTTGGCTTGAGTTAGCTTGGTTAGTCCCGAATTGTGTTGTTGAGGGGTAGGTTGATTCGATCGTTATTGAACTTGCTAGTGATCTGGGGAGATCTATGAGTTGCTTTTCTGTGCTGTGTGACATTATGATTTGTTGGATATGGGCACATGTGGTGCGGTTCTATTGGGGATTCATAGAGGAGGTCGAGCGGAAAGAGTAATTGGATGTTGATCGGTAAATGGAGTATCGGTTATGACCTATCGGGTTGCGAGTCATATGTTATTTGTTTCACCGTGGATGTAATGAATTGCTTTGGTTCCAGACATCAAAATGTGTGTGGCTGTCGATTTTTGATCATAGTGACTTGAGGTGTTTCATGTGTAACAGTGTTTCGATATGATCGCGCATTGTAGCGAGGCTACGTGGAGTTGTGAGCCTTCGAGGTATATTCAGCTGTTCTATTTCTATGATGTGAGACGGAGTCTCAGCCTTGTGTTGTGATGGTACTGATGAGCTTGAGGTACAGCTCTTTCGTTTGAGTCATTTTTCATGATTGAAGATGTGCAGACCGTTTCTTATTGGTGCGTGTATTATGCAAGTGGTGGCTTAGTCCAGTATCGAGGTGCCATATCACCAGAGTGGTGTGTTGGATTCGAGGTGATCGTTGGGGTTATTAATGAATACGAACAGATTTGATTTCAGCTTATTAGAAGGATAATATCGAGGTTCGTCTTGGAAATCTGTTGTGGTATTAGTCAAAGGGAAGTGGCTTCATGAATGGTTGATCTGAGAAATGGTTATGGTCTATCGCGTGTTTCATTTATCGTTGGCAGTATATGAAAGTGTTGAAATGAAACTTTAGCTAAATAAGATGTTTTCTATCGGTATTTGGTTGTTGTGGGTAACTACGGTGAATAGAAGTTATCGTTTCGAGTGCTTGGATTCTGTGGTATATCATGTGATTTCACCTGAGGTTGCAGGTATGGATTATTACAGCTGGTTCGGGACTATTCAAAGTATAGGTGTGAGGTTTTGATCGTATTGATGGTTTCAGAAGTGAAAGGGTAGTCCTATGATTTAGGGGCTAGACTGGATTGGGTAATTTCAGCTATGTTGTGTTATCGGACCTATATGAGATAGGGTGACGTGGGATCACCCCGGGTATATGCGTGGTAAGGTTATTCAGCTGTTGGTTGGCTTCTAGGACAACTCTGGGAACGCTCGAGGACGAGCGTTGGTTTAAGTTGGGGAGGATGTGATGACCCGACCCGTCGTTTCATGAGTTACCGCTCCGTTTCGCCCATTTTATGCTTCTTCAATTTTTCGTTATCGGTATGTGGTGTGTGAGAGTTGATTTGGGGATTTGATGGGTCAATTGAACTCGGATCTGGGAGTTCTTGATATGTATGGACTCGTGGCGAGACGAGGAATCCGGTAATGTGAATTTTGTAATTTTTCGAGAATGGGCCGAGGGCTCGGGTTTTGCTAATTTCGAGATTCTTGATATTTTTCGATTGTTTTCGATTGGGTATTGTTCCCTTAGCATATTGTGATGTATTCGCTCTGATTTTGGTTAGACTCGACGCGCGTGGAGGCCGATTTGAGGGGCAAAGGCATCGAAAGCTAGAGATTTCACTGGTTCGAGGTGAGTAATGATTGTAAATGATAGTCTGAGGGTTTGAAACCCCGGATTTGCACATCATAGTGCTGTATTGAGGTGACTTGCACGCCGGATAGCGAGCGTGGGGTAGAGCACCATTGGGGATTGTGACTTGGTCCGTCCCGATTGATGAAATTACTATGTATTTGACTGAAATTACTTGCTATCATCATAATTTGGGCTGATTGCCATGTTTGGGCGCCATCTATGTGAATCATTCAGGGATTAATATCATTGTTTTCACATTACTTTGCATATTATTTGATCTCGGTCCAAGGTTTTAATACTGTTTGCAAACTCAGCCATCTTTCTAAGATTTGAAAACTTAAACAATATTTTACTGGCGTTTTGAGCTGAGAACTATCATTTTAATGTTGCCCAAGTGGCTTATGTGCATTTTTGCACTAAGCATGGATCGGGTTGCACGCCGCAGTGGTGTTATATGGATATTGAGGCCGAGGGCCTGGTTGATGCCACGAGATGGCTTGATATTGCGCTTGGGCTGTAGGAGCCCCTCCGGAGTCTGTACGCACCCCTAGTGAGCATCGTCGACGTTAAATGGATCGGGCTGCGCGCCGCAGCGGGTACCGGAGTGTACCATCATATGCATTGCATTGCACTCGTGCATTTGTTCCTATTTGTATTATTTGTTATGACATTCCAGCACTCGCATTTCATTGGCATCCATGCTATTCTTGCACTGCTTACCTGATACCCTGCTGTTAATTGTTAATGGAGTGCTGTGCCCGAGGGGCAGACTCATGTGCTGACTTGCATTATCTGTTTCGCATTCATTTGCTTAACTGTTGGAAAAAGATTTTTTCGAAAGAGGTTTTTAAAACTGAGCCCAGATATTTCCAAGGATTTCACGGTTTCACTGTTTTCTCAAAGGGTTACACTGTACTATATAGCATGATGACTTGCTTTAGGTGGTTTCTTGCTGCTGAGTTATTGTTTACCTTTATTACTCACTGAGTTGGAGTACTCACTTTACTCCCTACACCTCGCGTGCAGATGCAGGTATTGGTTTACCCTGTAGCGGGTTTGAGCTGGTTGAGGATTTGCTATCGTAGCTGAGCAAGGTGACCGCCAGCGTTCGCGGCACCAGACTTCTCCCTTTGATTTCAGATTTTATTCTATGTATTACAGGCCCCGTAGTTCTATCAAAATTATTCTAGATGCTCGTGACTTGTGACACCCCAATTTCGGGCTGAGTCGGGATGGGTTCCCTGTTTTATCACGTTTATTCCGCAATATGATTTTATTATCTATGATTCAGACTTATTCATGCTAAGTAATTGTTAAAAGAGGCGTTGTTGTTCTGTTGGTTGGCCTTGTCTTCACGAGAGGCGCCATCACAACCGGGTTTGGGGAATTAGGTCGTGACACACATTTTAACTACAATTTTACTACTGTCATGACACCGGTTCGCCCTCCGTGGACCATCGTGACGACACCTAGTCTCTACGACTAGGTAAGCCTAAAATGCGGAAAATAAACCAAATTTGCGGAAGAAAAACAAGTTAAAACAAAGATAGAGTAAATAAACAACGTCTAAGAGTGCCGCTAGGCATACATAACGTTAACTCTCAAAAACTAACACATACTCCCAAAACCCGGAAACCCATGAATCACAAGCTACGAATATAGTAAAACGCTCTAACTCCGGAAAGTCTACATCAACAGTAAAGATAGAAGGGCTAATCACAACAAGAGAGAATGGAGAGAGAGACTCCTCGGTCTGCGAACGCGGCAGATATACCACGAAGTCTCTATAAAATCGCCTCGCCTCAAGGATGGTAAGTCAGAGTAGAGGTACCTGGATCTGCAGATGAAAAACATGCACAGGAACGGCATGAGTACACCACAACGGTACTCAGTAAGTGCCAAGCCTAACCTCGGTCGGGTAATGACGAGGAAGGTCAGGCCCTACTGAGGTTAAATAAAAATATAAGGTTCAACAGTGTAGATAAGAACAACATAAATAAGTGCAGCAGTAAAAGTATCACAGGATATAAATATAACTACAGCTGATACAGAGGCAAAACAATCACAAGGATGATAACCAGGGATCTCTTAGTATCCCAAGGTTCTCTTAGTATCCTCAATATTTACCCGGGGATCTCTTGGTATCCCGAGGATCCCTTAGTATCCTCAATATACGTGCCAGAGATCTCTTGGTATTCCGCACCTCAGCTCGGTCATAAAAACGTACAGTGGATCTCCCGGGATGCCTTCCCGTAGTCCCAAAATAAAACGTACTACAATAGCAAAAAGGAATACTCAATCAAGCTCAACTTCATACTAAGGCAAAATAGATAATTCTAAACTAGCATGCTTCACGTAATACAAATAAGGCAGTTAAAGCATATAGAGCAATTTAATCAATTAGACATGCTTCTCTAGACTAACAGCACGCTTAAATCTCAAACGGTGTAAGCAAGAAAAGGAAGAACACAATTTAAGACTATTTTTAATGAAAACCCGGATTTCCAACAATTAGCACAAGTACGCATTCTTCACCTCACATACAAGGCATTTCAATTATCAGAGTATCAATCCTAAGGGGAGAGTCCGCCACACAAGGTTAGGCAAGCCACTTACCTCGAACCGGCTCAATAATCAACCCGAAACCATGTTTTTGCCACGAGTATTCGACTCCAAATGACCCAAATCTGTTCAATTAAATTTCATAATGTAAATAACACTTCAAGTAACTAATTCTACAATTAAATTCTAAGCTAATACACGAAATTAGGAAAAATGACCAAAATGCACCTCGAGCCCACGTCTCGGAATCAGGTAAAATTTATATTTCCAGAATTCTCACACTCTCACGAGTTCAAGCATACCAAAATTGTCCAGATCTAAGGTCAAATCCCCGATCAAAAGTCAAATTTTAGGTCTAAGAACTTTCTTCCAACTTTTCCCCAATTTTCTTCTCCAATCCGAATTTAAATGATGAAACTAACTATAGATTAATGGAATATAACTAGAAAGGGTTAAAGAATGGTTACCCACTGTCTCCTCTTCAATTTCCTCTCAAAATCGCCCTCTCCTGAACTCCAAATCGAATTTCCAACTTTTGAAACTAAACCCTCGAAATTTGATATTTCTGCCCAGCTATTTTCGCATCTACGGTCCTGGGACCGCTTCTGCGGTCGTGCTTTTCCGGAACAAGGGTCGCATATGCGACTTCTCACTTAAACTCATTTTCCGCATCTGCGATTCCCCATCCGCAAATGCGGTACCGCTCCTACGGAATTTTCTACCGCTTCTGCGGTCCCTGTCTAACTTCCCCATTTCCGTTTCTGCGGCTCATCCGCTGCTTCTGCGGCTCCGCACCTGCGGAAACCAAACTGCAGGTGCGGTTATGACAGATATCAGCAGCTTCAGCTGCTTCAAACCATTCCAAAACCTCCCGTCAACCATCCGAAATCATCCCGAGGCCCCCCGTACCTCAACCAAACGCACAAACAAGTCTAATTCTACTGTCTAAACTTCTACCAATCCTTAAAATACCTAAAACAACATCGAAACCTCGAATTAACCATGGATTCAAGCTTAAGAACTCAAAATTTCACAAAATACGCTTTCGATCAAAAAGTCTATCAAACCTCATCCGAATGACCTGAAATTTTGCGCACACGTCACATTCAACACTACAGAGCTACTCCAACTTCCGGAATTCCATTCCAACCCTCAGATCAAAATCTCACTATCGAACCGGAAACTGCAAAATTCGACCTTTCGGCATTTCAAGCCTAAATTAGCTACGCACCTCCAAAACACAATCCGAACACGCCTCTAAGCTCGAAATCAGCCAACGGAGCTAACAGAACCATCAGATTTCCATTCCGAGGCCGTCTTTACACTGTTTCGACCATGGTCAAATTTCCAAGACTTCAACACTCATTTAGGGACTAAGTTTCCCAAAATTCTCCGAAACTCAAAACCGAACATCCCGCCAATTCAAAATAGCAGAAATAAACACGGGGAAAGCAGTTAATAGGGGATCGGGGCATAAATTCTAAAAACGACCGGCTGGGTCGTTACATCCTCCCACACTTAAACATTCGTTTGTCCTCAAACGAGCATGGACACATACCTGAAGTAGTGAAAAGATTAGGGTACCGACTACGCATATCCTGCTCGGTCTCCCAGGTCGCCTCCTCGACCGGCTGACCCCGCCACTGAACCTTCACTGATCCAATGTTCTTTGACCTCAGCTTCCTAATCTGCCTGTCCAATATTGCCACTGGCTCCTCAACATAAGATAGATCCTTGTCAAACTGGACTGAACTAAAATCCAACACGTGCGACAGATCACTGTGATACCTCCGGAGCATCGAGACATGAAATACCGAATGAACCCCTGACAAAGCTGGGAGGTAAGGCAAGCTCGTAAGAAACCTCCCCAACACGACTCAAAATCTCAAAAGGGCCAATAAACCTCGGGCTCAGCTTCCCTTTCTTCCCAAATCACATAACGCCCTTCATAAGCGAAACCCGAAGCAGAACCTGCTCTCCAACCAAGTAGGAAACATCACGAACCTTCTGGTCCGCATAACTCTTCTGTCTGGACTGGGCTGTACGGAGTCTATCCTGAATCACCTTAACCTTCTCCAAGGCATCCCGCACCAAGTCTGTGTCCAATAATCTAGCCTCACCCGGCTCAAACCAACTCACCGGAGATCTACACCGCCTGCCATATAGAGCCTCATACGGTGCCATGTGAATGTTGGACTGATAGATGTTGTTGTAGGCAAACTCGGCCAATGGCAAGATTTGATCCCAAGAACCTCCAAACTCAATCACACATGCACGGAGCATGTCCTCAAGAATTTGAATAGTGCGCTCAGATGTCCGTCCGTCTGAGGGTGAAATGTTGTGCTTAACTCCACCAGAGTACCCAACTCATGCTGTAGGCTCTCCAGAACCGCGATGTGAACTGAGTACCTCTGTCTGAAATGATGGAAACTGGAACACCATGCAAACGGACAATCTGCCAGATGTAAATACCCGCCAAGCGCTCCGAAGAATAACTAGTACACACAAGGATGAGATGCGTGGACTTGGTCAGCCGATCCATAATAACCCAAATGGCATCAAACTTCCTCAAGGTCCGTGGGAGCCCAGATACGAAGTCCATGGTGATCTGCTCCCACTTCCATTCCGGAATCTCTATTTACTGAAGCAATCCACCCGGTCTCTGGTGCTCATACTTCACCTGCTAACACTTAAGGCACCGAGCTACAAACCCAACTATATCTTTCTTCATCTGCCTCCACCAGTAGTGCTGCCTCAAATCCTGATACATCTTCGCGGCACCCGGATGAATGGAATACCACAAACTATGGTCCTCCTCTAGAATCAACTCCCGAAGCCCATCAACATTGGGTACACAAACTCGACCCTGCATCCTCAATAATCCATCATCACCAATAGTCACATCTCGAGCATCGCCATGCAACACCTTGTCCTTGAGGACAAAAAAATGAGGTCATCAAAATGACGCTCCCGGATACGATCAAACAAGGAAGACCAAGAGACCACGCAAGCTAGAACCCGGCTGGGCTCCGAAAGATCCAATCTCACAAACTGGATGGCTAAGGCCTGAACATCCATCGCCATAGGCCTCTCCGCTGCTGGTAAATAAGCCAAACTCCCAAACTCTCTGCCAGGCGGCTCAAAGCATCAGCCACCATATTGGTCGTGCCCAGGTGATACAACATAGTGATATCATAATCCTTCGGCAGCTCAAGTCATCTCCTCTAGCGCAAATCCACCCGAGTACCCAGCTCATGCTGTAGGCTCTCCAGAACCGCGATGTGAACTGAGTACCTCTGTCTGAAATGATGGAAACTGGAATACCATGCAGACGGACAATCTCCAAGATAGAAATCTTCGCCAACCGCTCCCAATAATAGGTAGTACACATAGGGATGAGATGCGCGGACTTGGTTAGCCAATCCACAATAACCCAAATGGCTTCAAACTTCCTCAAGGTCAGTTGGAGCCCAGATACGAAGTCCATGGTGATCTGCTCCCACTTCCATTTCGAAATCTCTATCTGCTGAAGCAATCCACCCAGTCTCTAGTGCTCATACTTCACCTGCTAACACTTAAGGCACCGAGCTACATACCCAACTATATCTTTGTTCATCCGCCTCCACCAGTAGTGCTGCCTCAAATCCTAATACATCTTTGCGGCACCCGGATGAATGGAATACCACGAGCTATGGGCCTCCTCTAGAATCAACTCCTGAAGCCCATCAATATTGGGTACACAAACTCGACCCTGCATACTCAATACTCCGTCATCACCTATAGTCACATCTTGAGCATCGCCATGCAACACCTTGTCCTTGAGGACAAGAAAATGAGGGTCATCAAACTGACGCTCTCAGATACGATCAAACAAGGAGACCGAGAGACCACGCAAGCTATAACCCGGTTGGGCTCCGAAAGATCCAATCTCACAAACTGGCTGGCTAAGGCCTGAACATCCATCGCCATAGGCCTCTCTGCTGCTGGTAAATAAGCCAAACTCCCCAAACTCTCTGCCCGGCGGCTCAAAGCATCGGCCACCACATTGGCCTTGCCCAGGTGATACAAGATAGTGATATCATAATTCTTCAGCAGCTCTAGTCATCTCCTCTAGCGCAAATTAAGGTCCTTCTGCTTGAATAGATGCTGCAAACTCCGATGATCAGTATAAATCTCACAAGGCATGCCGTACAAATAATGACACCATATATTCAAGGCGTGAACAATAGCAGCTAACTCAAGATCATGGACATGATAATTCTTCTCATGTACTGTGAGCATGTGATTTTTGCCCTACATGAATTATTCCCAAAAAATTCAAACAAAATGATTTCTTTCATTATTTGGCAATTTTGTGAATTTTGTGTTATTTTGTGTTAATTGTTTGCATTTTGTTTGTGCATTTTAATTAGTAAATACAAAATACTTGGCATTTTCATTTAGAATTTAATTTCATAATTTAGGATTAATTAGTAGTTGAGTTACTTTTAGGAAAAGGAAAATAACAAAAATGGTCCTTTTTGCATTTTTAGTTTTAATGTGTTTTAGTTTGCATTTTAATTTAGCATTTAATAAAATCAAAAATAAAAAAATGAAAATCAGAAAATGAGCTAAATAAAAACAAATAAAAAAAGGAAAACAAAAGAAAGAAAGAAGGCATTAAAAGAGGGTTGATTAATATAGGACCCAAATTGGGCCATTTCAGTCAAATTAACCAGCCCAAAAAACCCTTTTCCCATGCCCAATAGCAACCCAGTCCAGCCCAGGCCCCAAACTAACCCCTACCCGGTCCAAGTCCCCAAAACTACGTCGTTTTGAATCAGTTAAGTGTTCAATCAATCCCAGCCGTCCATCTCCATGACCTAACGGCCCAGGCTCAATCTCCATATTAAATAAAAGTGTCCTAAAAATTTTAAAACCCTAAAAAACATATCTCTCCTCCTCGTATCATGTCGCCGCCGCCCTCCGCCTTCGCGCCAGCCGGAAATCGTCTCTGCCGGCGGCCAACCTCCAAATACCCTGAAAATTACACCATGAATTCCCCTTCCTCTACCCTTTCTAACCCCCACAATATTTTCCTTCAATCCCCTTCCCAACTCTTCGAATCTTCGAAAGTATTGGCACCGTCTCCGCCGTGTCCGGCGGCGATGCTCCGTTCACCGCCAAAAACACACCCCTGAACCACCTTTTCGTTCCCTTTTCATATCCATGACCAATTTCTCTCAAATCATAACTAAACCCCTCGAATTTTTAGATCTTAAGCCGGCGGAACCCTAAGATATTTGGGGTTCCTCGAAGTTTCCCCAGTTCCTTGAGTCCAGAGCCCGAGTCAAGCTTCGAGATAATTTGTTCGTGTGTTTTGTTGAAGAATACACGAGGTTGAATAGGAGTCCAATCGGATTAATTGCGAAATCAGTGAGTTTTCCATTTTTTATTTAATTATATTTGTTTTGAGGGTCAGTGTTGATATGCTCAAATTACACTTTTATAAATTGTGTAAGGCGGTCGATGTCAAATATAATAACCCAACAAGGTAGGGGTCGAATCCCACAGGGAATAGGTGTGAAAAGGTTACTAGAATAGTGTGTTGCTCGACTAAAGTCGTAATTCTATTCAGTTAACGGTAACAATAGTGTGAATTAATAGTGACAAGAGTACGAGTTGAGTTTGTTTTGAAGTAACAACTAGATGGAATATTAAGAGTGTGAATAATTTGGATTAAAGAAACCAAGGTTGTGTCCCCTTTAATGAAATGTAATGCTATCGGTGTTAATATGATATATTTCTAATGGTCGGTCCTTTTGATATGCAAATGATGTCTAAGCGACTACCCAATATTTCCCAATAATTGGATAGTATTTCCTCTTTATAATTTTTCAAATGTAAAAGAGTTGCAATTAATAACAATCAATATATGCCAAATAAAACCCACTTATCCCTAAGCGATTTTATTAAACAAGGTTTAAAGCCTTGAGTCCTTGCTATTTACTTCTACCAAATTCTAACCCACTTTCCCAAGCAAAGTAGAATTTAATGGCACTTGTTAATGTTTGCAACCACCAACAATAAATGAAGCACAAGAAATAAATAAATATCAACCAACCATTATATATATATTCAATGTTAAACACCCATTAACATAACACCCATTTAGGGTCCACAACCTTAGTATTTAAAACTACCCATTCATGCTACAATACAAAATCCAAAGAGTATTTAATGTCATAAAAGCTTACAAAGTAGAGAATCTTCACCCAAAAGCTTCCAAAAGTGAGGAATATTAATGTCTTGGAATGTAGTGCAAAGACTAGACAAGATGAGCCCACAAAGACATCATAAAACTATTTATGGTGGGCTCAAAATCGGGACAGAAAGCGGACAAAAATGCCCTTTCAGATTGATATGCGACCGCATTCGTGTCGCAGATCACGTATGCGGTCCGCATTTTGATCTTCCTCACCGCAGAATGGAACCCTAGTTGACAGGTCTTCATCGCATTCTAGTTGTGCGGATCGCATTGCAGAAATGCGAACGCATTTTGCGTCGCATTTTCATCATTCAGTGACCTTCATGGTTGGTTTGCAGTTGACTCTGCGACTCGCATGTTGGTTCTGCGGTCGCATAGTGAACCGCATTCTTTACTTGAAATTTAGCCCAGAACTCTGTTTGTGTCTGCGATTTGGTGTCCACTCTGCGGCTCGCATGTCTGATCTGCGATCGCATAGTGAGTCGCAGACCAGCTTTCTTGCTATATTTTGCTCTTTTCTTGTCTTTTTCCTTCCATTTCCATGTTCTTGGATCCTCAGTCTTTATGCACTGTAGAAACAACAAAACTACATAAGTAACGGAGATAATTGCATTAAAACAAGCTAAAATCTAAGCAATTAGTATTGAAATGTGCCGAAATTCTCCGGCACATCAACACCCCCAACATAAACTCTTGCTTGTCCTCAAGCAACTAAAACAAACTTAGCCTGTTCTAGACTTTATTTACAAAACATGAAACGATAATGACTACGGGTGGTGTTCGTTGCTAGTACTTCAAGCATGCATTTACAATTGTTTTACCCTTCTTTAATTGATAATATATACATGGAAAACTAGTCAACTTGTGAACCCTGAGCCTCAGACATTGCGACAAAATGTTACCCTCAAGTGAGCGCAATTGCATTTGACTCAAAAGCCTAACTTTTGTTTAACTCCACAGTTCATGTACCCTCACTAGAAAGAAGGTCCCAAAATCACAATATTTACAAGGACAACAAAAAGGGACATTTTACAAATACACTCACTCTCAGAAAGAACTTCAAGTGCTACAACATTGCATACCATAAGCTTGCCCTAATTTTAATTCATCGCTTATTCAAGAGTGTTCGGTTGGAGGTCCCATAAGGACTTTTTTAGCTTGTAATGTAGGTTTAGGGCAGGGTTGGATGAACATTTGGGTCAAGTGACTTCACCCTCCTTGAACACTACTCACATTGTTTCATTCTTACGCACTTTGCTTCTTTTCAAACCCCCATATCTTCACTTTCATCTAGGTTCCAATATAGAACAACCTTACATACCTCTTCTAGTTGTTATTCAAAGCTCCATACTTTATATACATCTACATGTTTTCTCTTTCTCTTTTTGTTTTTCTTTTTCTTTGTACACAAATCTTTCTCTCTTTTTTTTTCTTTAGGAGCTTGAATAATCTAAAACAAATACTTTTGAGGCATGTGGTCCTAACTCAACGTACAACCTTACCAACCTCCACTATGACACCACCCCCAACTTAGGCTTTTAGCCTCATTCTCAATGTTCAAGGAGGGACAGGTTCAAGAGAGGGGATTATTTTACAAAAAAGGGAAAGGTTTGTAATGAGTTGGCCAAAGAAAAGGCTTAAAGGCTCAAATTTGGTACTAGTGATATTATTTATGTACAGGTCGGCTTGAAAGACTACAGAGGTTTAGCAATTAAGACAAAGGATGCCTAAGATCATCCCTCCAACCAAACATACTATCATTAGCATTGAAAGACCAACCAGGCAAGTTTTGGATGATAGAAGTACACACAAGAATTATATACACACAAGGAACTCACACTCACATGGCACATGCACTGTTTCACTCGCATAGTTTGATGCTTTCGAGTCAACACTTGGCATTCAACGCTTTCATCATAGGCACATGTTCACACAGTTGATCTTTTTTTTATAAACATGTGGAAGGGTATATGCTATGTACAGACACACATGCTTGATATTAGGCAATTACACCAAACTAGTCAATATGATTCATCATACTCTCCTGGTTCTACTATTACACCCTTGGAAAAGAATCGGGGGAAGAAAAACCAAGGGGAATTGATTACTAATTACTATTTATGGACACTACTATGAACACAAAGCACTTATGAACACAAAACAAACACTACTATTAACATATACACATTTCATAACACAACTTATGTACCAAAGTCATGTTAATATATACAGAACACAAAATACTCATAAGTACAAGAGTTTGCAATTTCCAATATCACAAAAAAATATACAAATATCTACAATGCTACCCTCCACCCCCAACTAAAAAACATGCATTGTCCCTAATGCATAGAAATAAAGAGATGAGTTTGAGGGAGGGGCTCCCTGGGGCACACTAAGTGCTATGGGAGTCAGTAGCTTGCTGGGTGCTGGAGGGGTCACCCTCGGATGCGGCAGCTGGGACCGATGGCAGTACGGTCTGAGATGTGGCCTCCTCTGATGGAATAGTGCCCTCATGCTGGCTCATAGCAGGAATGGGTACTGGAGCTGGAGCTAGAGCTGGTGGTGGAGCCTGAAAGTTGCTGGATGCACCCACTGATGATGGGGCAGCTAAAGGAGCTGTAGGAGTAGCCATGTCTACTAGAGACCACTGGATCGCTGTCTGCATATCTTCTTGTTCCATCTCTGCAACAGCAGCCTCCTCAATAACAACATCCTCGACAGAGGCATCCGCAATCTGCTTCCCTTTATCTTGAGGACCATCACCGCTGGAATACCCCGAACTTTCCTCATCCTCACTCCCATCTTCCTCCTCATCTCCGGATTTACCAGAACCTCCGGACTCCTCCCCAGAAGGGATTTCAATATGTGCTGGAGGAGGGGAAGTCTCAATCATTAGCGCAGAGAAATCAAGACCTAAGTCCGGAGGTACTGTGCCTGTAGCCTGGTCACCGTCAGTGGGAAGGAGGGATGACATATCAAACTCCAAGTTTTGCATCTTTTGGAGTTCAGTATTATAGAAGCGACCTCCTCCTTATGTCCAGGCAATCCACTAACTTCCCCCCGCTCTATCTTCTCCATCCGCAACTCAAGTTGCTGCAACTGATCCTCATACGTTGATTGTCGCTGCTGAAGGTCTGTCACTGAGGCTTGCAGCGGAGTCAGGGCTTGTTTTATGAGAGTCGGTAAAGTCTTCAAAAGCTGGTCTACCTTGGCATTGGCGTGCTGAGCCAATAGACCAAGCTTTGAGACATCAGGAATGGCTGTAGCGGGTTGGACAGTGGTGGATTTAGGAGCAGGCTCGGAGGTGGAAGATGCTGCCACAGTAACCTGAGGGGTTACAATGGGCTGGGAACCGGAAGGCTCTTCTGCAGGTTGTTCCTGAACTGGAATGACCGGTGGGATAACAGCATCACTAAGTCTAGTGATATTAATGACCTGTGTTTCCTTCACGGTTTTGCCTTTGCGCTCATCTACAGGAACTTTCTTGGCTTTGTACAGGGTTGTGATTAAAGAAGGGAACGGGAGTGAAGTAGCAGACCGTGTTGCCCGAATCCCTATCTTGGAATATCACAGCTCCAACATCTATTTTGATACCACTCATGATGCAGGCAATGAGAAGCGCCTTCTCAATAACTATTTCAGTCTCGTTTCGAGTCGGTATCAATCTAGAGGTGAGGAAACTGAGCCAGAAACGACCCTCTCTTGAAAAACTTTCCTTGTAAATCTTCTGCCCAGGGTTGATCCAGGCAGGGGTCCCCTTTACGATCACTGAGGCAATCCACCCTCGCTCACTTTCTTTGTTCGCCAATTTTTCGTCATACTCTGCTGTGCCTGGACTCCAGTCTGGGATATATACTTTATTTATGGCACCTATGTGGCAGAAAACCGTTTGCCCTCGAACAAGCACTTCATCAGTGAACACTCTGTTGCGTTTGTGGTACTTGGTCCTCGAGACCCCATACGAAGCATAAAACTCGCGAACAAGAGACTCGTTGTATTCAGCAGGTGGCTCAGTGAAAGACTCCCATTTTCTCTTCTTGATGTTCTCTAAGATGTGGGGATATTGTTCTTTCAACCCATTCAAGCTCAGTTGCTTCTCGGGCAGGAGTTTCCGCTTGATGAGCCCTTCTTTATACCTTTCCCTGGACCCCTCTACTCCCCGACGGAGTGGAAGTCATTTCCGTGCTTCCTCCTTGCTTCAGCCAATAGGTCAACCTCGGGTAAGAGCACCTCCTCATCAGACTGGGAGGGGCGTGGTTCTTCAGACTCCGTCCTTGGTCGCTTTGATTTTTGCTTGGGCTGACTGGAGGATGGCCTTGTTAGGGCATGCTTTTGTCTGGGAGCCATATCTGCACAAGGATGAAATGTGAGTGACAACAGAAGCAAAGTGGAAGAAAACACAGAAGAATTAAAAGAAAAATCTCAAAATGCGGTGTGCTCTACGGTCGCAAAACCACAATGCGGACCGCAGAGTCATCGCAGAACTGATGGCCTCAAAGTGTGTTCAATCTGCGGTGGATTATGCGGTCACATAACCACTATGCGGACCGCATAACCATCGCAGACTGGACTTGCCAAAACATGCATCACCAAATGCGATCGCATATCTCACCGCAAAGTAGAGAATGCGATCGCAGAATGGCCGCAAAATGCAAGGCTCAGAACTGGGACTTCTGCTCAAGTCTGCGGTAGGTGTGCGGACCGCATGTCAAATATGCGACCGCAGACCCACCGCATTTCACCATCCCCATCACCAAGGCTGGGGTTCAATTGTGCGGTCAAAATGCGGACCGCATTGCAATTATGCGACCGCATTTCACCATCGTCCTCAGAGTACCTAGGGTTTGTTTCTGCGGCCGAAATGCGGACCGCATTTTCAACATGTGGACCGCAGATGCCATCTTCTACACAAGTTACCCTAGCTATCAACAATGGCGATCCTATTTTTGTGCTACCCCTTTCCCCCAAATCATGCTCAACCCACAATTACCGACATCACAGGGAAGCAACTGCACAAACATCTACACATTCTTGCACATGATTAAATCGAAGAAAGAAACTCATAAACTATAATGCAAAAGAAAAAAGAAAGAAAAAAAATAAAATGAGGGAGAAACAGGTGCATCTGAAGTTTGATGGTTGGGACACTGAGGGTGACAATTTTGAGTCCTTTGGTTGAATCTCGATTACTGTTCGTGTTCTTCCCCTCTTTTCTTTGTTTTGTTTTTTTTTCTTTTTCGTTTTGCATATATTTTTTTTTTGGTTTGTTTTGTTTTAAGTGAGTGAGAGACGAGAGAGAATGCGGCTTACCTTGTCCATTCTGTGGAGAAAGGAGACACCACATAACACACAATGCGACCGCATATGTGTTATGCGGTGAAGTTAATGACCAAACTGAGAGGAGGCAAATGCGGTGCAAATTGCGGTCGCATAGGTAAAATGTTGAACGCATAATGCACCACCACACCGCATTTCCGGCCTCCATTTTAACCAAACTTTCTGTTCAGGTTTGCGGTCAGAATGCGGTCCACATTGTGATAATGCGACCGCATCTGTGCAACATACTTCACCTGTTGGTTTTTCTTCCCTTTTTATGCATCCTTACCACGTATTGAGATCTTTTGAAGCCCCTGCACTCTAACACAAACTTTAAATTTCTCACTAAATCTATCTAAAAAAATTGAAAAATTCAAAGAACAAAAGCGTGTTACCACACATGGGTTGCCTCCCATGCAGCGCTTGATTTAACGTCGCGGCACGACGAAGGTGATGTTCCTTTGATTTCACTCAATGGTCGGGCATGGACCATCTTTGAGAGCCAGCTGCTCCACCAAATGTTTTTCTCCATCAGTGCCCAAGTAATGCTTGATGCGTTGGCCATTAACCTTGAATGTCCGGGACCCATCTGTTGATTCTAATTCCACCGCTCCATAAGGGGATACATTTACCACCTTGAATGGGCCGGACCATTTTGATTTAAGCTTGCCCGGAAACAATTTGAGCCTCGAATTAAAGAGCAAGACCAAATCACCCGCGTTGAACTCTCTTTTCAAGATCTTCTTGTCATGGACAAACTTCATCCGTTCTTTGTAAACAACTGCACTTTCATAAGCATGGAACCGGAATTCCACCATTTCATTGAGTTGTGTTAACCTCAAATTTGCAGCTTCAGCCCAGTCTAAGTTCAGCCTTTTCAATGCCCACATCGCTTTATGTTCCAACTCCACGGGTAGATGATATGCTTTACCAAAGACTAACCGATAAAGAGAAGTACCAATGGGAGTCTTGTATGCCGTGCGGTATGCCCACAATGCATCATCTAGCTTCCTTGACCAGTCGGTCCTATTAGCGTTAACAGTTTTTGCTAGAATGCTCTTGATCTCTCGGTTGGAAACCTCAACTTGACCACTGACTGTGGATGATAAGGTGTGGCCACCTTGTGCTTGACGCCATACTTCTCAAGTAGCCCCGAGAAAGCCTTGTTACAGAAATGAGATCCACCGTCACTAAGAATGGCTCTAGGAGTGCCAAACCGAGTGAATACGTTTTTCTTCAAGAACGCGGTCACACTCCTTGCCTCATTGTTTGGTAAAGCAGCTGCTTCAACCCATTTGGACACGTAGTCCACAGCTACCAAGATATATTTCATCCCACAAGAACTTACAAAGGGACCCATGAAGTCGATTCCCCACATGTCGAAGATCTCTATCTCCATCATAAAGTGCATTGGCATTTCATGCCTCTTGGAGATTGAACCTTGTCGTTGACATTGGTCGCAAGCCTTGACCATTTGATTGGCGTCATGATAGATGGAAGGTCAGTAATAACCACATTCAAGAACCTTAGCCGCCGTCCGATTTCCCCCATGATGTCCCCCAACCGGTGAGTCATGGCATGCCTTGAGAATTGGCATAAGCTCTTCTTCTGGAACACACCTTCAGATAATGTTGTCGGCACAAACACGGAACAAGTATGACTCTTCCCAATAATATTGCCGACAATCTCTCAAGAACTTCTTTTTTTGATAAGACTCCAACCCCTCTGGAATAAGATCACTTACCAAATAGTTAGCAATGTCGGCATACCATGGAGCAAAAGTGTTAGATAGTGCCAAGATATGTTCATCCGGGAATTCATCATTGATTTCAAGCTCTTCCTTTGGTCTCCCTGCCTCCTCAAGTCTTGACAAATGATCCTCCACTTGATTTTGAGTTCCCTTGCGATCCTTGACTTCAAAGTCAAATTCTTGCAACAACAAGGCCCATCGAATTAACCGAGGCTTTGCATCCTTCTTTGCCATGAGATAGCGGAGAGCCGCATGATCTGTATACACCACCATCTTGGATCCAAATAAGTAGTCTCGGAACTTCTCAAAGGCATAAACAATGGCAAGAAGCTCTAGCTCAGTGACAGTGTAATTCCATTGTGCCCCATTAAGTGTTTTACTTGCATAGTAGACCGGATGGAGTATTTTGTTGTGATGTTGGCCAAGCATTGCTCCAATAGCTACACCACTAGCGTCACACATGAGCTCGAAAGGAAGAGTCCAATCGGGTGTGACAATAATAGGTGCCGTGGTGAGCCTTAGCTTTAATTCATCAAAAGCCTTGAGGCATTTTTCATCAAACACAAATTTGGCGTCCTTCTCAAGGAGTTTGCACATAGGATTTGCAATCTTGGAGAAATCCTTGATGAACCGCCTATAAAATCTGGCATGCCCCAAGAAACTTCGAACACCTTTTACCGAAGTAGGTGGAGGAGGCTTGGAAATAATCTCGATCTTAGCCCGGTCAACCTCAATGCCATGCTTTGAAATTTTATGACCCAATATGATGCCTTCATCTACCATGAAATGGCATTTCTCCCAATTTAGCACAAGGTTGGTCTCCTCACATCTCTTAAGCACTTGTCTAAGATTGTTAAGACAATGCTCAAAAGAATCACCTACTACCGAGAAGTCATCCATGAAGACCTCTAGAAAATCCTCCACCATGTCAGAGAAAATGGACATCATGCACCTTTGAAAAGTAGCTGGAGCAATGCACAAACCAAATGGCATCCGACTAAAGGCAAAAGTTCCATAGGGACAAGTGAATGTTGTTTTCTCTTGATCCTCCAATGCGATGTTGATTTGGTTGTAGCCGGAATATCCGTCAAGGAAACAATAGAATGACCTCCCCGCTAGCCGATCAAGCATTTGATCAATAAAAGGCATAGGGAAATGGTCTTTGCATGTTGCACTATTGAGCTTCCAGTAATCCATGCATACCCTCCAACCGGTCACCGTTCTTGTTGGGATGAGCTCATTTTTATTGTTTTCAATTACGGTCATGCCTCCCTTTTTCGGCACACATTGCACCGGGCTTACCCAAGAACTATCGGCAATAGGGTAGACCACCCCGGCATCCAACCACTTGAGGATTTCCTTCTTTAACACCTCTTGCATTGACGGATTCAACCGTCATTGATGCTCCACACTTGGTTTTGTGTCACTCTCCAATTGGATCTTGTGTTCACAAATTCCGGCGGGAATTCCTCGGATGTCCGCAATTGTCCATCCAATGGCTTGCCTATGCTCCTTCAAGACTTCCAACAATTGCTCTACCTGCACATCATTCAACAAAGATGAAACAATTACGGGTAAAGTATCATTAGAGCCAAGAAATTTATACCTTAGGTGCGGAGGGAGTGGTTTGAGCTCTAGTTGCGGTGGCTCAATGATTGATGGCTTTGCGGGGGGTGTGGCTCGATTCTCCAAGTCAAGAGAAAGCTTTGCCGGAGTATAAGTGTAGGATCCAAGACCCTCCAATGCATTTACCGACTCCATGTACCCATCCATGTCTTCACCATCAAAATTTACCAAGATAGCCGCCAATGCCTCACCAAGGCATTGTTCTTCCATTTTCAATTCGACGACATCTTCCACCTCATCCACAATATCTATCACTGAAATGCTCTCATACTCATGGGGCAACTTCATACCCTTGCTTGCTTGAAATGTGACTTCTTCATCGTCCACCCAGAATTTAATTTCGTTTCGCTCCGAATCCATGAGTGCTCTTCCCGTGGCTAGGAATGGTCTCCCCAAAATGATAGGGATTTCTTTATCAACCGCACAATCAAGAATTACGAAGTCGGCAGGTAAATGGAATTCTCCAACTTTCAAAATCACATCATCAACAATTCCTACCGGTCGCTTAATGGAATGATCGACCATTTGTAATCTCATGCTTGTTGGCCTTGGCATGCCTAATCCCGCTTGCTTATAAATGGCAAGTGGCATCAAGTTGATGCTAGCCCCATTGTCACAAAGGGCTCTTGCAAATTCATGCGCCCCGATAGTACATGGAATAGTAAAAGCTCCCGGGTCTTCTTTCTTTTAGATCGGGGTTGTGGCAATAATAGAGCTAACCCGGTGAGTCATGTTTACCACCTCATGCTTTGTGGTCTTCTTCTTGGTGATCAAATCTTTTAAATATTTAGCAAACCCCGGCATCTCCTGAAACGCTTCCACAAAAGGAATATTCACCGTTAATTGCTTGAGGATGTCGTAGAATTTTTCAAGTTTGCTATCATCAATCTTTCGTGCGAGCCTTTGATGAAATGGGGGAGGAGGTCTAGGAATAGGTGGAAGAGCTTTTGGTGTCTCTTTCACTTCTTCCTTCACCTCTTCCCGGTTTTCTTTTTGCACTTTCACTTCTTCCGGAATCTTTTCAACCTCGACAACATTTGGCTCTTCAACCTCAACCCTTTGCTCGGACTCTTCTTCTTCAACCATTCGTTCACCCTCTCCGTTTAGCACTTTCCCACTCCTAGTAGTGATCGCCATGATGTGAGAAGTTGGACCACTCCCACTACCTCTTGGATTTGCAACCGTGTCACTAGGGAGTGTTCCTTTTTGCTTTGGATTTTGCTCTTTGGAGAGGTCTCTCATTTGCATCTCCAATTTTTGGATGGAGGCGGTATAGATCCTACAACCTCGGTCATGTTCCTCATGGAAGCATCGGATTTTTCTTGATTTTGCAACACCCGCTCAAGCATAGCTTCCAACTTCGATTCACTAGAAGACCCTTGGTTCGAATATTGACGCTTTGGAGGAACATAGGGTTTGAACTCTGGTTAGAAAAGTTATTATTGTTGTTCCAATTCCCTTGGTTTGAGCCGCCTTGGTCATGTCTCCATTGTTGGTTGCCTTGCCCTTGCGGGTTTGGCCCCATTTAGACATTTAACAAGTTGCCCTTGACCCTGATAATGTTGTCTTTGATACCCTCCTTGAGGGTTGTTGATGTAGTTGGCTTCTTCAAACTCTTCATTGGAGATGGGTTGCACATCCTCGACTACATTCACCTTTTTTGTTTGATTTTCCGTGAACATTTTTGTCAACACATTTACATTCGTAGCCAACCCTGCAATCATTTGGTCCCTCTCTTGATTCTCCTTGATCAAGTTGGTCAAGGAAGGAGAACCATATGCAACCCCACCTAAGGTGTCCTCAGAATGCCACGCTTGATTGTGTTGTGCCATTTTGTCAAGGATTTGTGTAACCCTTGCGAATGATTTATCCATGAAGGATCCTTCAGCTGCATTTTTGGCTATAGCTTGGTTCATATGATCCAAACCCATATAGAATTTTTCCAATAGCATAGAATCCGAGAAACCATGGTTTGGAGACCTCACCAAATATAATTTGAAACAGTCCCATGCCTCATGCAACTGTTCTCCCTGTGTTTGCTTGAAGAAGAAGATTTTATCCCGCAGCTCAGACTTTTTACTTTGCGGGAACCACTTAGATAGGAATGCCCGGACAAGTTCGAGCCAAGAATGGATAGAGTTTGGTGGTAGATTCTGGAGCCATCTCCTTGCATCCCCAGCAAGAGAATACTTGAAGAATCTCAACCTCAAGGCATCATAAGAGACATGATTCTGCTTGTGCATTGCACACACACCCAAAAAGTTTCTAAGGTGCTGTGTTGGATCATCATCGGTGGAATTTCTGAAGAACCCCTCAGCTTTGAGCATAAGGATTAAACTGTGTTCCACTTTGAACGTTGCAGCACCAATAGCCGGAGGTACAATAGCATTTGTATCCTCAATGTACTCTTTGATGTCTGCAAAAGGATTATCTCCCAGATCTACCTCTACGTCATCACCAGAATCAGACATGTTTTCCTATCAACACCAAGCAAAACAAGCAAAGTGTGATGGAATAGAATCAGACGTACAGTAAAGCACACACTAGTTAGTAATTTCAAAACCGTATTCCCCGGCAACGGCGCCAAAATTTGATACGCTCAAATTACACTTTTAAAAATTGTATAAGGCGGTCGATGTCAAATATCATAATCCAACAAGGTTGGGGTCGAATCCCACAGGGAATATGTGTGAAAAGGTTACTAGAATAGTGTGTTGCTCGACTAAAGTCGTAATTCTATCTGGTTAATAGTAACAGGAGTGCGGATTAACAGTGACAAGAGTATGAATTTAGTTTGTTTTGAAATGATAACTAATTGGAATAGTGAATAGGTAATTAATAAGATTAATGAAACCAAGGTTGTGTCCCCTTTAATGAAATGTAATGCTATCGGTGTTAATATGATATATTTCTAGTGGTCGGTCCTTTTGATATGCAATTGATGTCTAAGCAACTACCCAATATTTCCCAATAGTTGGATAGTATTTCCTCTTTATAATTTTTCCAAATGTAAAAGAGTTGCAATTAATAACAATCAATATATACCAAATAAAACCCACTTATCCCTAAGCGATTTTATTAAACAAGGTTTAAAGCCTTGAGTCTTTGATATTTACTTCTACCAAATTCTAACCCACTTTCCCAAGCAAAGTAGAATATAATGGCACTTTGTTAATGTTTGCAGCTACCAATAATAAATGAAGTATGAGAAATAAATAAATATCAACCAACCATTATATATATATATTTAATGTTAAACACCCATTAACATAACACCCATTTAGGGTCCACAACCTTAGTATTTAAAACTAGCCACTCATGCTACAATACAAAATCCAAAGAGTATTTAATGTAATAAAAGCTTACAAAGTAGAGAATCTTCACCCAAAAGCTTCCAAAAGTGAGGAATATTAATGTCTTGGAATGTAGTGCAAAGACTAGACAAGATGAGCCCGCAAAGACATCATAAAACTATTTATAGTGGGCTCAAAATCGGGACAGAAAGCGGACAAAAATGCCCTTTCAGGTCTGATATGCGATCGCATTTGTGTCGCAGAGCACGTATGCGGTCCGCATCTTGATCTTCCTCACCGCAGAATGAAACCCTAGTTGACAGGTCTTCATCGCATTCTAGTTGTGCGGATCGCATTGCAGAAATGCGATTGCATTTTGCGTCGCATTTTCATCATTCAGTGACCTTCATGGTTGGTTTGCGGTTGACTCTGCGGCTCGCGTATTGGTTCTGCGGTCGCATAGTGGACCGCATTCTTGATTTAAAATTTAGACCAGAACTCTGTTTGTGTCTACGATTTGGCGTCCACTCTGCGACCCGCATGTCTGATCTGCGATCGCATAGTGAGTCGCAGACCAGCTTTCTTGCTATATTTTGCTCTTTTCTTGTCTTTTTCCTTCCATTTCCATGTTCTTGGATCCTCAGTCTTTATGCACTGTAGAAACAACAAAACTACATAAGTAACGGAGATAATTGCATTAAAACAAGCTAAAATCTAAGCAATTAGTATTGAAATGTGCCGAAATTCTCCGGCACATCAACCATGCTGAGAATTATGCGTGCATGACATGTCACTAGAGTCGGGATGAAAAGAACTATAAAAGGAAAAGTATCCTAAAAAGAAACTGACTAGAACTAACAAAATACAGGAGATTGCATCAGACAGATGGTGAAAAGGGTTTGAACAAAACAAGCAAAATAGACATGGGTTACACCCTGGAACAATCCTAGATAACACTGGACGAGTTACTACAAATAAACGAACTGGGAAAAATAAGAAGAAGAAAAAGAAGGGTTTGAGCCACAAGAGAATATCCGGAATACAACCCTGAAATAACCCGGACAAATAGAAATGACAACAAAATAAGCCGCCAAAACTCCTCCCTGGCTAGCCAAGAAAGGAGTGTCTTTCCAATTACCAAGCTCGACATCTTAGTCACTGGGTTGCACATCAAAATTACTAGGACCTTCACCAATTTCCATATCATTAACTTCAGCCAGCAAGTTCCCAAGAGGATTCTCATATTCCCTGTCACCACGCATCTTCCCCATAAAGTGTGCTGACCCAGGTAAATTTGGCTTCCTAAACTTGAGCAGGGTATGAAGTTGTTTTGGTTGGTGGGGCATGGAAAATTTGGGACGAAGTGCCGGGGTAGGAGTTGTAAGGGGTGAAGCCCGGGGCGTATTGAAGGGAAATATCAACGGTATTGGGCATCTGGGCTTGGGACAGCGGTGGAATGGAAGCATGATTTTCTGTATAGTTGGTAGGGAATGGAGGTGGAGGACGCCCCTTGATCCAAGATTGATACATTTCTGCCATCTGCTGTTTCACCTTCGGACCTCCTCTTTCAATTCCGATTCTGATTCTACAATCTCCCTTGGTGGGTCTACAACCCCAGTGTCTGTTTCTTTGCTAGTCATGGCTTCCTTGCTTTTTGACCTTGTGTTGTATGGACAAATCATCAAAGTTCCACAAACTAACCACCCTCTATTATAATAACAATGAAAGTAACAAAGAGGAGCAAAACAAAGCCAACATATTAGCGTTAGGGCATTTATCAGATAGTGTGAGCACGTGATTTTTGCCACGCTTAATTTACTCCTATAAATTCATTAGAATTAGAATTTTTCTTTTATTATTTGAATTTTTAGGAATTAATTGCATGATTTTGTGTCTCGTTTGCATTTTCGTGTGCATTTTAACTTTGCTTATAATTCATAAAAAAAGTTCAAAAAATTAGTAACGTTTGTACATTTAGAATTCGATTTTATATTTTAATCTAATTATATTACTAAAATA
>NW_017673541.1:45230-94927 GCF_001879085.1 Nicotiana attenuata
AAGACTAAAAATTAAAAGACAACATAAGATAAACTAAAAAAATAAAAAGTTTCCTCAAGCAGCTCGTGCATGCAATGGTATTGACTAGAATGGTCATGGGGTATTTGTCATGCTCAAACTCTAGCAAGTTAATCCATACCTGAATGGAAAAAATAAGATCAAATAAAGTTAGTGACTCAAGACACATGTGACGCCACGACACCTCATATTGGACACATGCATGACACGATTGGGCAATTTTTTTGAAAATTAACCTACGTGGTTTAAAAGTAGGCTAGAAGTGCAAACTCAACAAAGGTGAACTCAAAGATATGAAAATACCTCACTAAGGCTTATATGGATTCAAATACACAATAATCATGGCCCAAAATTAATTTGCAGAAATGACCCATTTTGCAAAAATGGTCGATATGGCAAGAAGTGGCTAAAGTTGCAAACTCAATAAGAACGGACCTTAAAGTAATATGACACCTAGTCGTTGACTCAAGATACTAAGACTTGATTTATTGAACCACTTTCGCGAAAATGACCCCATTTTGCAAGAATAGCTGATGTGGCCAAAAGTGGTTAGACATGCAAGATCTGGCTAAGACCCCGCAAAGCCAAGAACCTAAGACCCACTAGGAAGACCAGACCCTATGTGGATTGCCTACGTATCATGTCTCGAAAGACGAGAATCAGGTTCGCGTAGTTCGAGAAGATTGAACATGAGAGAAAGCCTTTAAAAATGCAACTAATTTGGAAAAACCATATTTTTTGTCTTTTTGAGAAATGATGGAAAATGTAAAATCTATTTGGATTTTCTTTTTCTCCTTTTTTTGAATTTTTTGGAAAATAATGGAAAATGTAAAATCTTTTTGGATTTTCCTTTTCTCCTTTTTTTGAATTTTTGAAAAATAATGGAAAAGTGTAAAATCTTTTTGGGTTTTCTCATTTTCATTCTTTTTGTCTTTTTTTTGAAAAAGTCCTGAAAGGAAAATATAACTGGGCCCTACTTGCTTCATTTTTTACCATTTTTTCCCAAGAATCGGTCCGCCAAATGACCTTTTCACCCTCAAAGATGCAACATGTATTACATAGGGATGATTAAATGTCTTTTTGGGCCACGGGCCCATTTTGACAAAATTTGGATAGGCTTCCTACAAAGGGACACAGTACCTGGGACCGAGCCCTGCTAGGTCTAAATTACATGATGCAAATAAAATTGACCAAAAGGCTGACCTAAGTTTGGGGTTCGCTAACAAGGCTATTCGGGGGAGCGTATGGTCGATGGTGGATGCTCAAGCTTTCCACCCCACTCCATATGTCCGACGGCCCCCCCTTCTAAATTAAGGGTGACTCAACAAAGAGTTCGTGCACGCGATGCGTACTCCGATACTTATTGCAGAAAGAAGACCCATGGTTATGCAAATGATGACAATTTATAAAACAGTAACACACAAAACAAAAACTGTAAAGAAATAAGTAACTAGCAAATAATAAAACGACATAAAAAAAATCAAACAAAGCAAACAAAACACATAAAAACCTCAGCTGAATATCTTAAAAGCCAATAAGATCAAGTACTAGCCCGAACCTGCAACTCCCCAGCAGAGTCGCCAGAGATGTCACGCCCTTTTTTTTTACAACCCTCACTTAACCCTCTTATATAAATAAAAAGATTTAGTAAATCTCAAAAGGGTTTTCAAATTCGAAAGTGACAAAATTATGTTCAAAAGGAAATAACTCAGAGTCGCCACCTGACATTTGATTTCGGTGTGTCAGGTCACCGTTTTTCTAAAATAATTTATCCTTTCAAATATTTGAGACTCCAAAACTAAGTCTGCACCATAGATTCAGGTAAGGGGGTTCATTTGACTTGGGGAGAAAGTGTTAGGCACTCCCCAAGTCCCGTAGCTAGTACGGTTGCGTACTCGACCTAGTTGGCTTTCAAATATTCAAATTGAGGTAAAACAAACACAGCAAAAATAAATACACAAAAGGGCTTGAGGTCGTCCCCTTCTAATGAAAGAAAAATAAAAATAAAAACAAAATACTACAAGCTCTACTTTTGGCCTCCAAATACAAGTTCTACGGGGCATTCCCCGGAATAAAATATATACAAGTCCTTCGGGGCATTTCCCGGATAATTTTAACTAAGGAACAACCCCTCGCCTCAAAATCCAAACAAAATCCAAAGGATTGCCTACCCACATGCTAACGGACCTAAACATGCTCCTAACGATTCATTATTTAGAAGAGATAAAATAATATAACATCTATTCAATATTCAAAAATTCTTTCATTTTACTAACACCCAAAGAAACAACTTCTCTTCTATAATTAAACTAAGTCTAAACTTTAATTTTCCCTTTGGCTATATTGTGTTCAACAACATATAACTCATGTAAATCCTAATCAATTGATATGAACAAAATCTGTCAAAACAGCAAAGCATGAACCTCACAATCATATGTCACCCATAACACTTCAAATATCGAACAAAACAGAAAGAACAACCATGTGCATTCATAATCAGCAAAAATCGAGCACAAAACACATATCGAAAAATTCAAAATCAAAGTAAGAGATAACCTCAAAATGATAGTTTTTCCGATTACATTGGCAGTGCCAGAACATGAATCAAGACTAGAGCTTGACCGGAAATCCTCGTCGACAACCTTGAACTCCGACCAAATTTGCTGACCGGACCCTTCGAATAAACCACGAGTTAAAAAGCCTCGAAACAGAGGTTCAAAGAGTGAAATTAAATTAAACTCGCCTATTTCCACTAAATTTCAGATCCTTATGAATCGTAATTTTCGAATATGATTTTGAAATTATTTTTCAGCGACACATAATACTATGGTTTTATATATGGAAGAAAATGGTAAACAAGATGGAGATTCATGGCTGCGTTTTCGGAATTCATTCTTAGGTTTCTCCGTTTCTCCATTCCTCTGTCTTCTTCTATTTGTTATGTGTATCTCGCGGCTGAGGGTTGTTTGAATCAGGGGATTTGCGGCTACTGAGAGTGGATGGCGACGGGCTGGTGAAGGAGATGGAGTGGGAGTCGGCTGTTTTTGAAGTTCAGAGGTGTCTGGTTGGTTTCCGGCAGCGGTGAGGCATGAATGGAGTGGCGTCTATGTGTGCTAAGAGGGGAGCGACTGCTAGATGGAATGAAGAAGAAGAGTTGTCCAATGGTTGCTCCTGTTGGTTCTCGGTTTTTGGGTGTTGCCGGATTTCCGGCAGGTTTAGGCTGGGGGCGGCGGCTGTGTGTAGTGGGATTCTAGGGTTTGTAGTGTGTAGGTTAAGGTTTAGAAGAAGATGAAGTCTAGGATTTTTCTTGGGTTATGAAGAAGGAAGAGGAAAGGTGCTCATGGGTATTCTCTTGGGCTTCTGATTTTGGGCTCATGAGGGGATCCGAAATTGGGCTTAATTTTGAACAAGAAAGCTGAAAATTTATTAATAAATCTAAAATTCTTCCAAACTAATATAAAATACTTGTAAAATATAAAATCACTCCTAATTGGTTAAAATAAAACTAAAATTAAAATTGAAGCTATTTTGGTATTTTTCAAGGATTATATTAGAATAAAAATAGGTTAGAAGTAACATGTCCTTCTAAAAAAATCTAATACGCGAATTAAGTAGAGAAATATGGAACTATTTTTGTAATTTTCAATTTTTGTTCTTAAAATAATGTAAAAGAGTCAGAATTAGTTGAAATAACTATATTAGACCTAAACTAAGTATTTAAATGCTCAAATATGTAAAATCTTGGGGAGGGTCAAAATTCACATGTCTACAGTCTTAGAGGTTACGAGGACACAACTGCATTGGTCTATATTTGATGACTAAGTGTGAACAACAATCATATAAATGGAAAGGGGGTCCTAAGTATTTTAGCCTAAAGGATCACCCCGTGCAACATAAATGATACTTCGCAACTCCCTTCAGGTACGGTTTGCTCATATTATTCAGCGGGCACAAACTATCATCTCCTTCTACTTGATTACTATGTTAATATCTTTTACTTAAAGGCTCTCTAATTAAATTTTAAGTCGTGTCCTATGAGTGCACTATCCGTCCCATGCCCATGGTCCAGGAGGCTTTGGACCTATTATCAGGTGGTTCTCGACTCTACATAGGATGCTCAAAATGATAAAACTAGCGAACATTCAAAACATATAGGACTACATATAGATGCAAGAAACGGCTCAAGTTAACCTCCACACGTAAGCAGCAAATTGCATGCATGCAGGTTCAGCAGTAGGCAATTTTTAGACGTATTAGAATTGTTAAGTCCTATAGGAATGATTTCTAAGCGATTCTGATTTCTAGTATCATACAAGAAGTACTGCAACTTTTAGACTAAACCATAGGGAGATTAAAGAATTGCAAGTCCTATAGACATGATCTCTAATTGTTCTGCACAATGAGGCAGTGAAACAATTTCAGAATTCTGAATTACCTGTGCTGATTTTTATAGACATGCTTCTTAGGCTTGTGACAATATCCTATAGGCAGGATTTCTAATAGTTGACGATTGAAATAGATTTTATAATACTTTATCCCTATAGACATGTCGTCTAAGTGTGGCAATGTAGCGAAGTAACAAAGTAACAAAGTAATTGCTTACTTGATTAAAATCCTAGAGTCATGATATCTAAAGGAGTAGCACACTAAGAGAAATAGAAGTACTTGATTGATTGATTAATTGGAGTCCTATAAATATGGTATCTAGATTAACGAGGCATATGTTTTTACATCATATAGGAATGATACCTAAGTGTGCACAATAGTAAACATAGAAACAAGTATGGCAAGTACTTTGGGCTAACATGCTTGAGTGGTGTTCAAGTGAAATGTGAACGATCCCTATAGACATGATTTCTATGAGTGTGTAGAATAGGAGCACGTCAAATGAATAGCAAGCAAAGTAGTTAAATCCTATAAGCATGTTTTTTACTTGGTCATGCAAGAAATTAGAACACCCCAACCCTTTTCACTAATCTCTCCATCGTTTGTTTACAAATCATTACAGGCCCAAAATAATGAATATGATCATAAATATTACATACTGAACAACTTCTGGCCTAAGAGCAGGCTCAAATGAAAAATGACACACCACTGCCTGGGCCTTTAATAAGTTCATTTTCATTTGAATAGCATACCTAGATCCAAACGTATCTCAAACAGGGGAGTGTGTCCATTTGTATAGCCCAGGGCCACACATGAACTCATGTCAAACCCATCAATTACAGATTAACCACCTAACCATATAAATTAATGAAACCACACATAGCAATCATTTGAACAGTGTTGAAGCAATAGCTTATAAGGATAGGATTATGATCATGCCTAACTCTAGTCCTAAAAAGGATAAGCGGTTGCTGCAAATATAATTTTATCTAAAAGTACGGAGTCGAATCCCACAGATGACTAAGGTTTTGCTATAACCATTCTATATCACCAAGAAGACAAGTTCGAACAATTTCTAAGTTATGAAGATTGCAATTGTTATTTTAAGCTAATTAACTTGAAACTATTAAAAACAGTAAAATTAGTAACTAAAGAGACTACAGGTTGGAGACTAAATTAAGGAAGTCTAGAGTTATTATTTCCCCAATTATCGGAGTCCTTCCTGCTATATCTTCTATAATTTTGCCTAATTATTTTCTACTGATCATGAGAACTCGGCTAATCGTTATTCTCTCTCGAGCAACTACAATAATGTACTAGTCATATTCTCTTGAATTACACTAGCTTGCACTTTTTCACTGCTCACTAGGATCACGTCAAAGCTTCATTATCTCTAATCCCACTTTTAAACCCGCCGTATTGATCTCTCATATACCTTAGGAGTGATGTTATTCAACAACCACCTAAATATGTATCCTTCCCCAGGCAACAGATAATAAATAGGCACAGTCAATCAATGGTCATTCAATCAACTGAAATAAGCACGTAGTTAAATAAGTAGATAAATCCAAAGGTTAAATTATATTAAAACATAACAAGAATTTAGCCTCCAAGAGGTTCCATCAAAACTCTAGACAATGAATTAGCTACTCATAATAGTATGTAAAACTACAATACTAAAAGTCAAACAATGAAAAATAGGAAGAAGAAAGGAAAAACTCGTCGTTAAATCTTCCTCCTTGCTCCTAGCGTATTCTTGCCTCCTTGGGTATTGTCTAACCCTAAAGTAGTGTCTCCCTAGGTATTGTCTAACCCTAAAGTAGCGTCTCCCCCTTCAAAATGACGTTTTATGATGTATCTATATCAATTGGGGTTGATGTGCGGCGTCCTTGATCTCTCCTAATTCGAAAAGGACATGCTGAGTCGCGTGCCAGAGTTGGTGCAACGCGCGACTTTTGGCACGCTCCCAGTTATTTCTTCTTTTTCTTTGCTTTTTGCGTGCTAGGTTCAGTGCCAACCTCCATACTTCATTGTTTTTCATTCATCTCCTAGGCCATTTCGTGCCTACCTTCATGCAATGCACCAATTGTGGTACACTCCCAGGTCTTGCATCTCTACGCTTTTTGCATCAAATTATCCAATTCTTGCCAACTTTCATCCAAATTCATTCCTACACATAACAAACATAAAATGAGCATATTATATGTTTATAGACATGTAATTTCTCGTAACTCACATAAAATATAATATGCAAACATACTCAAAAACATGCATTTTTCATCATTTATCAGATTAAATAAAATTCAACAGGATTCACAAAAAAGTATATTGGCACTTGTATTTTAGAAGCTAGGGTGACAAGATTGGTCAAACAAGGGCTTGAGCATGAAACTCGAAGAACCAATAGAACTTAGTCTCCACATGATGAGTTTGACATGAAAACTAAAACATAGGTTCATAACAAGTGAAAGAGTATAGCATACGCAACATTTGAAGAGTTAAAGAGGCATGCCACTTAGGTTAACATGGTAAGTACACATACATGCTTAGTTTTCAGCACAACAAGTTTATAGTAAAGCATGAACCAGAGTTACCCTAAAAGAGCCTCAGAACTAGGAATCTAAGGTCTGATAGAGTTATAGTCAGAGAATGGTAATTACATATAGTAAACAAGCAAGTAGGCATGGTTTATAACAGTCGATGAGAATCCTAATCATGCTGAATAAAAAACAAAGATTTTTAAGTCCAAAGACATCATTGTAGGAAGATATATCGATCTTAAGGTCAAAGAATAGACAGACTTCAGAACTTAATCCAGTCAACTATGCATAATAATGGAAACCAAGTGTATTGGGGTTTAATTAGAAACCTAGGAAATTCTGAAGAATAGAGGTGACGAAATACTATATTAGAGCAACATGTTTGGCTAAAACACTGAGGCAGTAGCTGGCATATAAGACTCACATAAGCATAAAACAGGGAAACACTAGAACATACATGAATGATTCATCAGAAAGTAATTCATTCAAACAAGTTCTGGGCAAGATATAATCCCCTTAAGAATACAAGAATCTAAGACGAGGCATGTGAAAGGATTCATGAAGAGGGATCGTAGTGATGTATTTATGATTAAATATAATAACAACAGCATTTAGCACATCAATAATTTCACAAAACTCCATCAAATTTTAATCAAATTATAATAAATTAAATCATGGTTTCTAGTATTTAATTTCATATTCATAGTAATCTAGAAGTCAAGGAAGATATGAAACAAGAAGGTCACATAATTCTATAAGGCACAAATAATCTTAATTTACCCCCGAGTATGATTAACCCTGGCACACATGCATATACGCTCGTCACCTCATATATGCATCAACCCCACATATAACAAATAATAAAAATTAGTAGGAATTTTCCCCCGAATAAAGTTAGGTAAGATACTTGCCTCAAACAAGACAGATCGGTACACTAGAAGTGCCATCCCACTCAACCTCCAAACGCCTCGAAACTAACCAAAAGCAACTCAAAATCATCAAATAATACCATAGGAAGCAAGCCCAAACGATAAAGGTCGAACCTTTACACATCTACTCAAAGTCAACCAAAAAGTCAAATTTGGGCCTGCATCTCAAAACCAGACAAAACTCACAAAATCCGGTAACTCATTCAATTACGTCCAACCAAACTAATTTTTCTTAAATCCGACTCCGAATCGATGTTCAAAACTCAAAAATTTACATTAGAAAAGTTTAGACAAAAACATCCGATTTCTCTTTTGAAATAATCAATCAGATGCCAAAAATGAAGGTAGAATCCCAATTCATGTGGTGAAAATTGCCTCCAAAATCGTCAAAATCCGATCTCCATACCTCAAAATATGATAAAATATCTGAAACCTACGAAATAGAGTACTTTATAAAACTTCTCTAGCAATGCTGATGTATGGCTATAATTTTATATTTTTAGTGCATTGCTTATGTTATATTTTGGTATTTTAATACTAAAATATATATATTTATGCTTAATTGAGTTTATTTTATGCGTAGGTACTTTGGAGATAAAATTGGGAGCAAAATAGAGATTTTATATGTATTTTATATACTACAAGAATAGATTCATGATTATTTAATTATTGAATATACAGTGATTAAAGGTTAACATTACAAAAGACGACAAAAGCAAAGAATAGAAAAGTTAAGGAAAAGTATGAGAAACGAAGTAGAATAACGGCCAAGCAGGTGTGAAACGTTTCCGGTTTTAGTGACAGGGCCAGTGGCTCACGCAGGCCTGGATCTTGAACAGTCGGGATAGACATAGACCTAATTGTCTTGCTTGGTTGATGTACTGGAATTATAAGTGCGTTCTTGTTAGTTCTAATTTCATAGACATATAGGCATTAGGTTAACTTGAATAGGCGAATAAGAACTCGACAGATTCTTATGACCAATATTAACCCTCTCAACCAATGAACTTGATGAATTAGTTAGTCAATTCAATTTAAGAATACAAAAGGAATGTTAGATGGCCAATAACCTTGGATCGTTTTCATTACATTCATAACATAAAAATCTAATCTTCCTTTGTTCAGAGTTCATTATTTATTTACATTTTTGTTTAATTACTTTAGTACACTACTTTTGGGTTCAATTCTTGTTTAGATAATTGGGATAGTTTAATTTAATTAATAGTTGATAACAAGTCCTCGTGGGTTCAACAATCTATCTTATCATTTTATTACTTGACGACCGCGTATACTTGCGTATGCGCTTGGCCGCAACAAATGCCCTTCACGAACGTGGAAAAACCATCGCGTTCGCAATGAACAAAATCTCACCGAGACAAAAGACCCTACACGTTCACGACATAGACCTCTCTAGCGCGATGCACAACATATCCAGACCCTTGAGAATGCGGCTACTACTTCGCTAACGCAAAGACATTTCCTCCAGCTCCTCATCTGAACTCTATGCGAACACGACATTTCATCGCGAACGCGGGACACAACCAGCTCACCTTTCACAGATGCGTTCCATATAACGCGTACGCGAAGAACAAATTCACAGCAGACCAAATACACTTCATGATCACAGCTAGACCTTCGGGATCGCGAAGAACACTAAAAGCAACAAATGGTCTGAAACGCAACCAAAACTCACCCGAGCCGCTCGGGACCCCTTCTGAGCATAGCGACAAGTCCTAAAATGTATACGGACCTGATCGAGGCCTCCAATAACACATAACAACATCAAAATCATGAACCACACCTCAAATCAAACTTAATAAACTTTTAGACATTCAACTTTCAAAACTTGTGACGAACCATATCGAATCAACTCGAAAGGACCTTAAATTTTGCACCCAAGTCCTAAATGACTTATCCAGGCTATTCCGATTCCTGAAATAAAAATTCGAATTTGATATCGTCAAAGTCAAATCTCAGTCAAACCTTTGAACTTTTCAAACCTTCAAATTGACAACTTTCGCCAATTAACGCCAAAACCTTCAAGAAGAACCCAAATGCAAATTCGGGCACATGTTGAAGTCCAAAATCACCATCTGGACCTAATGAAACCATCAAACCTCCAATACGGGGTCAAATACACAAAAGTCAAACTTGGTCAATCTTCCAACTTAAAGTTTCTAACACGAGAATCCTTCTTCCGAATCAATCTCGAATCACCTGATAACCAAAACTGACGATTTACACAAGTCATAATTCATCATATGAAGCTACTCATGACTTCAAACAACTGAATGAAATGAAAATGCTTAAAACGACTGATCATGTCGTTACATCTTCCCCCACATAAACATACGTTCGTCCGCGAACGAGCCAAGAGTCGTTCCAAGGACATCAAATCACAGTGTAACCTTAACATGTACATACCCAGGGGTGATCCAACTTCACCCCGCTCCATATAAGCCTATTAACACAACATAATTGGATATCTTACTTCAAACTTAGTTCGTAAACCTTAGAACCCAATTTCCAACATCCGGAATTCATTACAAGATACAAATCTTGTATTTACACACTGTAAAAGTCTGAACATGATGTATCAAATCATAAAATTAAGCCAATATGTAATCACATGATACACCACATCACTCAGATACTCACAACAATAATTGATAACCACCATAGTTGCCCAAAAGCAAATCCGGTACTGGTAGTAAACCTCATATCAAGTAAAACCTCATTCAAAACCTTTGTACACTGCCGATGATGGAAGGAACATGCATAAACTCATGACCAACCTTCCGACCAACAAGTTAAGAAGCTCACCCATCCGACAAGGTCCATTGCCCAAATTCTAAGCAGAACTATGGTATCAAATCCCAGAATTAGGAATCTTATCTCAACCAATACAAACATCCCAATCGACAAGTCTCACTAAAAACCATATGGAGCCCCACACCATGCGGTTCTATACAATAAATAAGTAATAATTCAAACATGGAAGATAATCAGAAGAAAGTTAAATAAGAAGGCTACTAAGCAACTTAAGCAGGAAGGGTAATATTAACATCTTCCTATGAACTGTTTTCAACAAAGTGAAAGAAAAATACACGAAATAAGCATAAGGTTTTACATCTTGATGATAGTCTATAATTACGCATTTTAGTCAATTATTACATTCCAATTCACTGCACTTCAGTTGACTTTGAGATTTAGTCTAGTCTTTTGCGCTAATTGTGTGTTTTATGCCTTGTAGGAGTGATTCCGAACTATGTAGGTGTTATGGAATGAATTCAAGTGATTTGAAGCTTTGAAATATGAGTAAAAGCCCAAGTAATTAAGCCAGGATCATTTTTGTGGATCAACGGATGATAGTTCAGAACGAACGAAGAATCGAGTAGGCATATTGAGCACTGTCTAGTAAAATGCACATAACTTTTCGCTCAGAACTCCATTTGGGCTCCACAATATATGGTTGAAAATCTAATTCAGCGGGTACAACTTCCTTGTTTTACGTTTTTCCAAATTCCAATTAGATCAGGATGAAAAATGTGCGACAAGTGCGCAGTCGAGCACTGGCCGCGGATGTCAGGCAGAACACTTGTCAAAGTGCGTGGCCAATCCGCGGCCGCGCATGTCTATCCGAGAAAAATGTCCTTTTTCGAGTAGGAGAAAGTATAGTTGTTTGGGCCCGGACCTACTTGGTATATATATACATGGGAATACGATATTTAGAGGAGTTTTGACATAATTTAGATCTAAGGAGGCTAAGGAGACCGGGGATTCGACCTATGGAGGCAAGAACACACTAAGAGCAAGGCGGAGAATTCTTCGATGAGTTTTTCACTTCCTTCTTCCTATTTTTTTTATTGGTTATGAATTCTAGTATTGTAGTTATGCATACTATTATGAATAGCTAATTTATTATCTAGGGTTTTTATGGAACCTATTGGGGGATGATTTTCCTGTTACGTTAATATAGATTTGGTGTAGCTTTTTCTCTATTTGTTAAAATACATTCTTATTGAGGTTGGTTGAAGAGCTCTCAATCAACTATGCCTAGTTAGTGTGTATTACTCGGGAAAGAGTGTATATTTAGGTAGTTGTTGAACAACATCACTCCTAACGTATATGAGGGATCAATACGGAGGGTTTAAAGGTGGGATTAGGGATAACGAAACCTTGTGTGCGATCCAAATGAGCCGTACTTAATGCCAACTAGCGTAATTTGGGAGAATATGTCTAGTAAATTATGGTAATTGCTCGGGAGAGTTACGACAGTCAGAGCGCTCATGATTGGTAAAGAATACTTAGGCGAATTTATAGAAAATATAGCGGGAAGGATTCCGACAATAGGGGAAATCATAACTCTGGACCTCCTTAATCTTGTCCCTAACCCTTAGTATCTTTAGTTGTTAATTTACTATTTTAATTTGTTAGTTAATTAGTTAAACACAAGAATCTTAATATCTATAAGTTAGGAATTGTTCAAGCTTGTCTTCTTGGTGATAGTGAACAGTTGTAGCTAAGCCTTAGTTCTATGTGGGATTCGACTCCAGACTTGTAAATGGGATTATATTTGCAACAACTGTTTAGTCCTTTTTATAAGGCATAGTTGGGCGTGATCACATCTCATCACAGTACCATTGTTGCGCACAATCTGATCCAATCATATAAATCCACACAGGGTATTCATCGAGCCATAATGCTTGAGCTCACTGCATATGCATCAACATCAAGCACGATAGAGTGCACAAATATAACTGTGGGAAGATGATTAGGCACAACAATACCGATAAAGGCAAGCACAACTATGGTGCAATAAATAAATCAACATCACGAGGGCCATCGTGCCCATAACACCATAATGTCACAACGAAATTACAATATGCGTGCGAATAACCATGTAACCCTCACAACCCATCATAGCATAACAGAGAAACACATAACATAGACCAATGTGCGAATAACATCCATTTCACTCGATGATATATGCATGGTAACAACTGCGCAAGATTAAGCAACTCCAATCCGATACAGAATACACATTCCCATGCATCCCCACATAGGTAATCCCTAAACCAAATCCCGATCATCCCCACATAGGTAAATAACCTTCCAAAAGTTTATAGCAACTTCCCATAACACATTCCATTAATTATCCAATCCTTCACATTTTTCCACAATTCGCAACCAAGGAATAGTCTGCCTACGAGAACATTTAGTCTCTGAACCTCATAAATACTAGAAACTCCATATACAATCTCCACACCGCTACTCAAATGGCTGATACGTCACTCGTACTCCATCATGTTACAGAAAAATACCCACAAGTCAAAACATAATGCACTTGTCGACATGCGCACTCTCCTCCTATGATATCAAATAGTGTCAGCATTCTCTTAAACACCCGAAATCGTCCGTTTCATCAAGAAACCATATCATTCCCTTCAAACCTAAACTGCAACCTTGAACTCGCAACTTTCAACCCCACACAATGCACCCTTAGTAATATGCTAACTCGTGATAATATGAAAACCTCATAGTCAATTCTGAACCACAAGCAAGTTGAATACCTCATCAACCGAGAACCTTTCACTTAACTCAACCCAGGAGAACATTACCACAAAAAAATATAGCTTCTATACATGTAGAAAATATCAACTGCGGGCCATGGCCATAACCACGGTGAATTCTTCAGAACTCATTAACATATAATCAAGTCATCAAAACTGATATCCTCTAACTCAACTGAATCACGCAAACTACCAACCCAAAAGTAACTTAATCCGATATGCTTGATTTGAAGAAACCTTCTACGAATCCGAAGCCATTTTTTGCACCACTCTAATATTGCCATGTAGAATCATTATCGCAGGTCCAACCACCATCAACTACCGATCTCAAGACGGATCCATACACAAATTCAAGAATTCTTAGATGCCACATATGATCTGGAACTCATCAAAGCTCTTCACCTTACAATGATCTCCAGTACACAACCAATACGCATCGAGAAACCCGGGCTTCACGAACACATAACTATTCAAAGAAACAACCAAGCAATCCCTCAGCCCAGAAACTGATACTACGCATGATCCTGCAATTCGATCATCAATAACAGACTTTCCCACTCGGCTCGAAGCCATAGAACACATCATCAGTAATCTAAAGTACCATATCTTCATTGCTGCCCGATTCCGCATGCTATTTAGTTTTGTACTTTAGAACTCATGCAGTACAGGTTATAAAACACTTCGAAAACTCTGCCAAGCGCACACACATCCTTCCAATAGTCAAGCAAACTACCCCCAAATGCCCTGAAATGATAATGTATGCATTCCACCATATGAGAACCTCTTACGAAACACAAGATCCAAACTCATCACGCAGGAGATAATCCACCGATTGTACTCAAATCAACACCTTACCCTGAGCCCACCATAATCAAAACTAGGCTACCATCCAGCCTTCTTAAGCCCATGCTTACCAACCAAATACAAGAATCCACCTTGTACCACAAATGAAAAACTGAAAGATCTATCACTGCACCTCCTCCCAAGGCTAGACAACACTTCACAATGATCAACCATCCATAGACCCTCGTAATTCATCCGAAACATCACAACTATTAGCGTATAACTAATACCGAGTACGCAACATTGCATATGAATGAATAGAAATAATAAAGATCGCTTGTTTCAAGCTGAAACAAGGCTGCACGATAAGGAAAGAAAGAAAGAATTTTTTTTCCTAAATGCCCTGTAGCCTCTCGAAGAGAGGTATTGACGGTATTATACCGATCCGCAAGACTCTACCAGAAACTTACTCATGATTCGTGGACCCTACGAACCTAGAGCTTTGATGCCACTTTATCACGACCCAAAATTCATCTGCTCGTGATGGCACTTAATCCGACCTGCAAGGTAAGTCAATTAGTATCAACACAACTCAAATCAAGTAATAAGAGTCAATGGATAAAATAAATGAAATTTCTATTCAAATCCTAAGGACATGTAGTGCAAATTATGAGCTTCTAAGACTTAGAATTTATAAAAAAGCTAGTACGAATAAATACATCCTATATTCGAAGTTTACCTAAATAAACTAGCAAAATATAAAGCTACCAAGGACAAGTGGTAGTTATAATCAGAACACAGGTAAATCTCCAATGCCAGCTCCCAGCATACACAGCGACTCCAACTCCAAAATCTACACGCAAGGTGCAAAAGTGTAGTATGAGTACAAACCGACCCCTTGTACCTAGTAAGTATATTGTCTAATCACCGCATACGTATCGATATCACAACATATCATAACTTGCACCTCAAGTTCCCAATACCATAACTTGCCAAAAGAATAAAACAATAACAATGTTTCCAAAATAAATAGTCCATGACTCAACCACAATGTGTACAAGAGTATCAACAGTAGCAAGTGAAAGTGAATATCTCAACAAGAATGGTATTTCAGCAATTTACAACTTTTCCTCAATGTGATCATGACTTTTACAACTTCAATACCAAAACTCAATAATAAGATATTCCCAAAAATAACAACATCAAGTAAGGTAACTCAACAGTCAAATAATTACTAGGCAATAAGGAAACAGTAACTTTAACTAAGCATGTAAGGATGCATTAACGATGATGGATATAACATGTTATGACAATTCGATTAAAGGCATGAAAAGAATCTACATAGCTTAAACCGGTCAATTACCGTATAAAGCCCGTGTACCCACTTGTTACCTAGCGTACACGGATTTCACGTACCACAAATGACACAAACAACTACAATCCTAAGGAGTAGTTCCCCCACACAAAGTTAGGCAAGATAACTTATCGCAAACAGCTAACTCAATCCACTAGTAAGCATTTTCCGCGAATATCCGACTCCAAACGGCCTGAATCTAGCCAAAAAAACTTTATATCATAAATACAAACCATACGAAACTATTCCATATAATAAAGTTGTTTTAAAGAAAAACAAAAAGTCTACTAAAAAAGTCTTCCCCGGGCCCGCGTTTTGGGACCGACCAAACTTACAAATCCGAACACCCATTCAAAAACGAGTCCAACCATTCAATTCCGACCTCAAATCTACCTTCAAATACTCAAAATATGGTCTATGAAGTTTTCACAAATTTTCCCAATTTTTCGAACTCAAAACACTAATTAAATAGTAAAAACAATGATGGGTTATGTATAATAATTAAATCCTAGTTGAAATCACTTACCCTGATAAAATCCTTGAAAATATCTCTCAAAATTGCCAAAAACCGAGGTTTTGACTCAAAAGATGAAGAATGGGAACAAACCCTTGATTTACCCCTTTTCTGCCTAGTGGTTCTGCTTCTGCAGACCATCAGCCACTTCTACGGCTCCGCTCCTGTGGAAAATCCATCGCAGGTGCAGCTTTCACTTAAGCCCAAGCAAATCTGCTTCTGCAGACACAAAAGCGCATCTGTACATCCACTCCAGTGGGCATAGGAGTGCTTCTGCGCACACACTCCTGCAGACAGTGTTCGCTTCTGCGACCCCGGGCCACGCTGTCCCTATCCGCATCTGCGACCAATTCATCCACACCTACGAGCTCAAAGATGCGAAAATCTCCTCGCATCTGTGGTCACAACCAAGCCCCTAGAACTTTGCTTCTGCGATCCCTCCAATTGCACCAGCGCGTCCACTAGTGTGATTTAAATCCGATTCACACCAAGGGCCTCAGGGACCCCGTCCGAACATACCATCAAGTTCCAAAATACATAACGAACCTACTCGAGGCCTAAAATCAAATCAAACAACATAAATTCTATGAATTGCAACCCAATTCAAACCTATTGAAACCATGAACTTCCAACTTCCAAAACCAACGTTGATTCTTAACAAACCAACTCCGATTGACCTTAAATTTTGCATACAGGTCATAAATGACACAATGAACTTATTCAAAATTCCGAAATAGGAATCTGACCTCGATATCAATAAAGTCAACTCTCGATTAAACTTCAAAATCTTCCAAACCTTGAACTTTCTAACTTTCACCGATTCAAACCAAAATGACCTGCAGACCTCCAAATCTATATTCGAACACCCTCAAAAGTATAAAGTCACCATATGAAGCTATCATAACCGTCCAAACTCCTTTCCAGAGTCATATATATCAAAGTCAAAAACCAGTCAACTATTTCAACTTAAGCTTCAAACCTTGTCACCAAGTGTCCCATTTCACTTCAAAATTCACCTAAAACTAACCACCCCGGAAAGCCACATAACCATAATATAAAATAGATGAGGCAATAAATAGGGGAACAGGGCTAATAGATGAGAAATCCTCTATGAAACGGCAGTAATACCCGGTTAAACCAAAGAAACTCCGAATCTCCGTAGCTGAAGACAGTCTGGACCAACACTGCACTAGTTCAATCTTCTTTGAATCAACTTTGATCCCCTTACTCGACAATACATGAATCAAAAACACCACTGAATCAAGCAAGAAGTCACACTTTCAAAAAATTTCATACAACTTCTTTTCTCTCTAGATCTGGAGGACAATCCTCAAATGTTGCTCAAGATCCTCCCAGCTGCAGGAGTTCACCAAGATGTCATCAATAAACCCAATGACTAATGAATCAAGATAGGACTGGAATATAATGTTCATTAGGTGCATGAATACTTTTGGGGCGTTGGCCATCCCAAATGACATCACAAGGAACTCATAGTGACCGTAGCGTGTCCTAAAAGCAGTCTTCGGAATATCTAGATCCTGAATCTTCAGCTGATGATACTCGAACCACAAATCAATCTTTGAGAACACTATGGCACTCTGTAGTTGATCAAATAAGTAATTAATTCATGGCAATGGGTTCCTGTTCTTCACTGTAACCTTGTTGAACTACTGATAATCAATACGCATGGGCATAGAACTATTTTTCTCTTCACAAACAAAACCGGAGCATCCCAAGGTGACACACTAGGCCGAATGAAACCTAAAAAACTCTTGCAAATGCTCCTTTAACTCCTTCAACTCCGCTGGAACCATATGATATGGTGGAATAGAAATGGGTTGAATGTCTAGCAACAAGACAATATCAAAATCAATATCTTCATCGGGTAGCATACCCGGAAGGTCTGTCGAATATACATCTGGATAGTCTCTCACCACCAGAACTGACTCAGAAGTAGGAGAATCATCACATACATTGTCGCACCCTATTTTCTTGGAAAATCGGGTTTCGACATGTGACAACTCTTTTAAATGGGTATTAAAAGATAAGAGTCACCATTTAACGATTTTTAAGGTGCATTAGGGCACCTATTTCTAAATAACTATATTTTAACTAGTCAACGTCACCAAAAATGGGGTAAGGGCTCAAGTTACCTTAAAGAGAAGGTGTTATGCACTCTTCGAGGTCCACAACTATGTGTCCCGGTCAAAATTTACGCTATGCAGGATTATCGAATTATAATTGTCCTAAGTGATCATGTAAGTGAGGGAAGACAAGGAATTTAAAGGTCCAAAGTAAGTGTAGAGAAATCAGCATAAGGATCAAACTATATAAATACAAGTCTCTGTCACACCCCTTTTTTTTACAAACCTCACTTAACCTCTTATATAAATAAAAAGATTTTGTAAAGCTCAAAAGGGTTTTCAAATTCGAAAGTGAAAAAATTGTGTTCAAAAGGAAATAACTCAGAGTTGCCACCTGACATTTGATTTCGGTGTGTCAGGTCACTGTTTTTCTAAAAGTAATTTTTCTTTTCAAACACTTGAGACTCAAAAACTAAGTCTGCACCAGAGATTCGGGTAAGGGGGTTCATTTGACTTGGGGAGAAGGTTTTAGGCACTCCCCAAGTCCCGTAACTAGTACGGTTGCATACTCGACCTAGTTGGCTTTGAAATATTCAAATTGAGGTAAAACAAACACAGCAAAAATAAACACACAAAAGGGCTTGAGGTCGTCCCCTCCTAATGAAATAAAAATAAAAATAAAAATAAATACTACAAGCTCGACTTTTGGCCTCCAAATACAAGTTTTACGAGGCATTCCCCGGAATAAAATATTTACCGGTCCTTCGGGGCATTCCCCGGATAATTTTAACTAAGGAACGACCTCTCGCCTCAAAATCCAAAAACAATTCTAAGGCTTGCCTACCCACATGCTAACGGACCTAAACATGCTCCTAACGATTCATTATTTAGAAGAGATAAAATGATATAACATTCATTCAATATTCAAATATTCTTCATTTTACTAACACCAAAAGAAACAACTTCTTCTATAATTAAACTAAGTCTAAACTTTAATTTTTCCTTTGGCTATATTGTGTTCAACAACATATAACACATGTAAATCCTAATCAATTGATATGAACCAAATCTGTCAAAACAACAAAGCATGAACCTCACAATCAAATGCCACCCATAACACTTCAAATATCGAACAAAACAGAAAGAACAACCATGTGCATTCATAATCAGCAAAAATCGAGCACAAAACACATATAGAAAAATTCAAAATCAAAGTAAGAGATAACCTCAAAATGATAGCTTTTCCGATTACATTGGTAGTGCCAGAACATGAATCGAGACCAGAGCTTGACCGTAAATCCTCGTCGACAACGTTGAACTCCGACCAAGCTTGCCGACCGGACCCCTCGTATAAACCACGATTTAAAAAGCCTCAAAACAGAGGTTCAAAGAGTGAAATCAAATTAAACTCGCCTACTTTCACTAAATTTCAGATCCTTATGAATCGTAATTTTCGAATCTGATTTTGAAATTATTTTTCAGAGACTCATAATACTATGGTTTTATATATGGAAGAAAATGGCAAACAAGATAGAGATTCATGGCTGCATTTTCAGAATTCATTCTTGGATTTCTCCGTTCATCCGTCTTCTTCTGTTTGTTGTGTGTATCTCGCGGCTGAGAGTTGTTCGAATCAGGGGGATTTGCGACTGCTGAGAGTGGATGGCGACCGGCTGGTGAAGGAGATGGAGTGGGAGTCGGCTGTTTTTGAAGTAGAGGTGTGGTTGGTTTCCGACGACGGTGAGGCGTGAATGTTGTGGCGGCTATGTGTGGTAAGAGGGGAGCGGCTGTTAGATGGAATGAAGAAGAAGAGTTGTCCAACGGTTGCTCCTGCTGGTTCTCGATTTTTGGGTGTTGCCGAATTTCCGGCGGGTTTACGCTAGGGGCGGCGGCTGTGTGTAGGGGGATTCTAGGGTTTGTAGTGTGTAGGTTAAGGTTGAGAAGAAGATGAAGTCTAGGGTTTTTCTTAGGTTATGAAGAAGGAAGAGGAAGGGTGCTCATGGGTGTTCTCTTGGGCTCATGAGGGGATCCGAAATTGGGCTTAATTTTTAACAAGAAAGCTGAAAATTTATTAATAAATCTAAAATTCTTCCAAACTAATATAAAATACTGTAAAATATAAAATCACTCCTAATTTTTTAAAATAAAACTAAAATTAAAAGTGAAGCTATTTTGGTATTTTCAAGTATTATATTAGAATAAAAATAGGTTAGAAGTAACATGTCCTTCAAAAAATATCTAATACGCAAATTAAGTAGAGAAATATGGAACTATTTTTGTAATTTTCAATTTTTGTTCTTAAAATAATGTAAAAGAGTCAGAGTTAGTTGAAATAACTATATTAGACCTAAACTAAGTATTTAAATGCTCAAATATGTAAAATCTTGGGGAGGGTCAAAAATCACATGTCTACAGCTGCCCCTCTTTGACTGGAAATACGGAGTGTTTTCAGACAAAGAATGACTAGACAGGTTTTTTAACCCGACCCTTATTTAGAGAGACCAAAAACTAAGAGAAAGGAAGAGAATTTGACCGATCCCTGGTATCTGAGCTGCCTACATATCCTTGGCTATAAAGGAATCAGGGCACGTGTAGTTCAGAAGTGAATGGGGTGATGGAGTATACTGAAGTGGAGAGCCGGTCGAGATGCCGTCGAGGTTCCGGTCCGCGGACCTATCATTATATAAAAATCAAAAATGAAAAAGACTACTAAGCCTGGCAACTACAAGTTACAAGATTCCTATCTATAAGTCTTCTGAAGCTTGATTTTGAGTCTTGAATGGTTCTTTGTGCAGACTTTAGATTTGAATCTTGACGCTTGCTAGTTGTAGGTGCTATTTCATCTTCTTAAGCTTTTCAGATCAAAACCGGACACACCATGCTTGTGACTTTAGTCATGTCTTTGAGCAATCCACCTCTTGTCTCGGCTTCTACATTTTGGATTCACTTCCCTTTTCTTTTTTCCTTTTTTTTTGTTTTTCTTTTCTATTCTGGATTGAAATCACTTCTGTTGATCATCTCGGACTGTTGACTCACATTCTTGCCACGAGCTTCTGCTACTTCTAACTTGAATTGAATTCTAAAATAACTTCCCTCGTTCTCTAGGTGGGTGCCTGCAACTGACTTGAAACTTGAAATAATTCCGCAATAAATTCCTTCATTCTCCAAGTGGGTGCCTGCAATCAAAACAACAAAACAAACAAAATTTTCTGCCCAAGTTTGCACTTGGAAGATTTGTGAGTTGTTAGCAAAACTGGAATCACTTATGTTATTGATGCAATGATGAGAGCAAAACAAAAGATCTATCCTAGGAACGAGTTCATCAGACTAAGTTTCCTATCTTAGGAGAAAAATTCATTAGACCAAGATTTCGATCCTAGCAAAAAATTCATCAGACTAGGTTTCTTATCTTATGAGAAAGATTCATCAGACTAGGATTTTGATCGTAGGAGAAAATTCATCACACTAGGTATATTTTTTTGGTATCTTAGGAGAAAGATTCATCAGACTAAGATTCTGATCCTAGGAGAAAATTCATCAGACTAGATCTCTTATCTTAGGAGAAAGATTCATCAGACTAAGATTTTGATCCTAGGAGAAAATTCATCAGACTAGGTCTTTTTTTGTTTTGTTATCTTAGGAGAAAAATTTATCAAACTAAAATTTTGATCCTAGGAGAAAGTTCATCAGACTAGATCCTTTTTGTTATCTTAGGAGAAAGATTCATCAGACTAAGATTTTGATCCTAGGAGAAAGTTCATCAGACTAGGTCCCTTTTTATCTTAGGAGAAAGATTCATCATACTAAGATTTTGATCCTAGGAGAAAATTCATCAGACTAGGTCCCTTTTTATCTTAGGAGAAAGATTCATCATACTAAGATTTTGATCCTAGGAGAAAATTCATCAGACTAGGTCCCTTTTTATCTTAGGAGAAAGATTCATCAGACTAAGATTTTGATCCTAGGAGAAAATTCATCAGACTAGGTCCCTTTTTGTTATCTTAGGAGAAAGATTCATCAGACTAAGATTCGATCCAAGGAGAAAATTCATCACACTAGGTCCTTTTTTGTTATCTTAGGAGAAAGATTCATCATATTAAGATTTTGATCCTAGGAGAAAATTCATCAAACTAGGTCTTCTATCTTAGGAGAAAAATTCATCAGACTAAGATTTCTATCCTAGGAGAAAATTCATCATACTAGGTTTTCTATCTTAGGAGAAAGATTCATCAGACTAAGATTTTGATCCTAGGAGAAAGTTCATCAGACTAGGTCTTCTATCTTAGGAGAAAAATTCATCAGACTAAGATTTCGATCCTAGGAGAAAATTCATCAGACTAGGTCTTAATCTTAGGAGAAAGATTCATCAAATTAAGATTTTGATTGAGAGGAAAATCCATCAGACTAGGACTTTTTATCCTAGGAGGAAAAAAGTGAAGAGCAATAGCAACATTTTACGCACACTAGCAAGACAGGTAAGGGAAAAGATTTGAGAAACTTCCCTTTGTCGATTCTTCTCTTCTTCTCTTTTTTTCTTTTTCTTTCTTTTCTTTTTTTCCCCTTGTTTTTGAACCCACTTGCTTGCACTGCTTTTTCCTGTTTCAAACAAAGAAAATTTGTGAGTTTAAATGTGGTGGTTAGTTTGTGGCCTTGACCTCGAAGGCGGCTGCTTCTACACTTGCCAAGATAACTTTGATTTTAACTTGGAAGATCTTGCCTGTTATCGACTACCCATTTTCTTTTAACCCTTATCACAGAAAACATCTCTGCTCCATTCGATCCCAATATCCTATATTTGTTGCATTTTGCTCATGGATTGACATTTACCGAACCTTTGCGTTTCACATGAATCCCAAAGCATGTTGATTGTTACCAATTCAATGCGCATACCACTTTTTCCTGACTTATGCCACTTTGATGTGGTAGCCAAATTCGTTTTGTGCAATTGAAAAGGTAGTAGCAAATTTTGAAGTCATTTCTCACTTGTTCTGACCAAATAGACTCAAGAAGGGACTCAAATAAAACAAGAGGAACAAAATAAGGGACAATGGAAAGAGGTGATACCTAACAAGAAAATTACAAAGTAGAAACTTATCAGATGTGGATACCAACTCTAATGACCATGACATGCACCTTTGGATTAAGTGGCCTAATCTCTCAAGCAAGTCTAATATTCAACTATTGTTGTACCTCTTTACTGTGAAACTGGGCTTCAGCGCTTTAATTGTCCTATATGATCCACAATCCTCAGTCGACTTGTGGTGCCCTGAAGGTTTTTCACCATCAAACCGCTCTCATTTTGTTCTTTCTCTCAACTCACCGTCGCCTTATGGTGCCTGTGAAATTTTTCACCAATAAGACTCTCTCATTTTATCATTTTCTCTCTTTGTGCTGAGAACAAAGTATTACCCATGATACAAGAAGACCAGACTTTTACCACACATTTTATTTGGCATCCTCAAATATTGGTCGGGAGGTCTTTCTTTGGATCGCAATGTAGGCTTTTGGACAGGGTTGGAAAGAAAGGGGGCATGGAGGCTCAAAATAATTTAAGATGAAATGGTTAAAAATTACAACTTTTGGAAAAATTAAAACCTCTGCCCCAGCTTCTTGGAGTTTGGGGAATTTTTTTTTTTTTTTTTGCTTGGATGGGGTCTCCAAGAAAAAATGACCCACTCTTGACTTTGGAGATTTTGAAATATTTTATTTGGTGTGACCGAACTGTAAGGCTGCCAACGTATCTTGTGGTGACAAGAATCAGGTCAAACGTAGTTCAAAAGACAAAATTCTTTTTTTTCTTTTCTTTTTCTCTTTTTTTCTTTTTTCCTTTTCTCCTGTTTTCTTCTTCTCTTTTCCTTTTTTTCTTCTTTTTCTCTTTTTCTTTTTCTTTTTTAATTCCTAACTCTATTTCTAATTCTAAAAGAGGGGTATGAAACAAAAAACTAAGGCTCAAAAGGGGTAGCAAAGGATAGAAGTGTTTGGGTAGTATAATAAAATGCTTTCGTCATACCAAACTTAAAATACCAAGTACAAATATGCAGTTGAAGATAAGCAAAGAAATCATGCACAGTATCTATTGATGGCATCAACACAAACAAAAAGTGCCAATAGGCAATACCTTTGTCTCAATGAATGACCCTGGCCAGTTCGAAGCAGACTTGACTCAACCTTATCTTGATGTGGAACAATGCATTTCAACACTGACTGATCTACCTCAAACTGCTTGAGAGACACTCCCTTGTTGTATGCTCTTATCAACTCTTGATTTTCCAGATTTACTGCCTCAGTTTCACTCAATTCAAAGTTAAGATCATCTTAGAATGCGTGAATCTTTAATTGTTTCCTCAAACGCATCCTTTTATCATATTCAAAATTGTGCCATTGCTTCATGATTAGACTAACTTTCAAGACCATGCTGAGAATTATGCGTGCATGACATGTCACTAGAGTTGGGATGAAAAGAACTATAAAAGGAAAAGTATCCTAAAAAGAAAGTGACTAGAACTAACAAAAAACAGGAGATTGCATCAGACAAATGGTGAAAAGGGTTTGAACAAAACAAGGAAAATAGACATGGGTTACACCCTGGAACAATCCTAGATAACATTGGACGAGTTACTACAAATAAACGAACTGGGAAAAATAAGAAGAAGAAGAAGAAGGGTTTGAGCCACAAGAGAATATCCGGAATACAACCCTGAAATAACCCGGACAAATAGAAATGACAACAAAATAAGCCGCCAAAACTCCTCCCTAACTAGCCAAGAAAGGAGTGTCTTTCCAATTACCAAGCTCGACATCTTAGTCACTGGGTTGCACATCAAAATTATTAGTACCTTCACCATTTCCATATCATTAACTTCAGCCAGCAAGTTCCCAAGAGGATTCTCATATTCCCTGTCACCACGCATCTTCCCCATAAAGTGTGCTGACCCAGGTAAATTTGGCTTCCTAAACTGTGACGACCCGACCCGTCGTCTCGTGTGTTACTGCTCCGTTTCCCCCTATTTTTATGCTTCTTCATGCTTCGTTATCGGTATGTGGTGTGTTAGAGTTGATTTGGACTGGTTTTGATAAGAAATGAGACACTTAGTCTCTTTAAGGAAGGCTTAAGTTGAAAAAGTCAACCCAACGTTGACTTATGAGTTAGAAGGCTCGGATGTGATTTCTGGTGATTCGGTTAGCTTCGGAGGATGATTTGTGACTAGGAGCGTGATCGGAATTGATTTTAGAGGTCCGGTGTAGAATTAGGCTTGAATTGGCGAAGTTAGTATTTTGGCGAAATCCGGTTGATAGGTGAGATTTTGATCCGAGGGTCAGAATGGAATTCCGAAAGTTGTTGTAGCTTCGATATGTGATTTTTGATGTACGTGCAAAATTTCAGGTCATTCGGACGCCGTTTGGTTGGGTTTTTGATCGAATGCGTGCTTCGAAAGTTTTTAAAGAACTTAGGCTTGAATCCTATGAGAATTGATGATTTTAGTGTTGTTTGAGGTGTTTTGGTGATTGGAACAAGTTTGAATGAGGTTTTAGGATGTGTTGGTGCTTTTGGATGAGGTCCCGGGGGCCTTGGGTGAGTTTCGGGTGGCCAATCGGACCATTTTCTAAGTTGAAGAGTTGCAGAATTTTAGTTCACGTGTTGCAGACATTTAAGCCTTCGCGATCGCATGGGGTATATCGCGATCGCGTAGAAGGATTCTTGGCAGGCCAGTTATTGCTCTTCGCGTTCGTGTTATTTGGCTCGCATTCGCGTATGTATATGATATTGTGCTTCGCGTTCTCATGGACCTGCTCGCGTTCGCGTATAAGGAGTTGGGGTCCAGCGGTTTTGCTCTTCGCGTTCGCATCATGCGTTCGCGTATGTATGAGGAATAAGGCATCGCGTTCGCAATGTGGGTATCGTGTTCGCGTAAGGTTAATGTTGGAAAAAATAAAAATGTTCTTCGCGTTCGCGGGGCTGAAGTCGCGAACGCGATGAAGGAGGTTCAGCTGGGCAGAATGTTTTAAGTCACTTCATCCGCGATTTTGGGTCATTTTTCCTCCATGGTTGACCATTTTGAGAGCTTCTTGGTGGAGATTAAAGAGGGGTTCGAGGGGAATCGATTGGAGGTAAGATTTTTGAACTTAAATCTCGTTCTTATTGTGAAATTGGTCTAGAAATGCATGGAAATTAAGCCTAAGATTGATGAACTAGGGCTTGAGTTTTTGATATTTCAAATTGGGATTTGATAGGTCATTTGAGCTCGGATTTGGGAGTTCTTGGTATGTATTAACTCGTGGCGAGACGAGGAATCCGGTAATATGAGTTTTGTAATTTTTCGAGAAGTGGGCCCGGGGCTCGGGTTTTGCTAGTTTTGAGATTTTTGCTATTTTTCGATTATTTTCGATTGGGTATTGTTCCCTTAGCATATTGTGATGTATTCGCTCTGATTTTGGCTAGATTCGACGCGCGTGGAGGCCAGTTTGAAGGGCAAAGGCGTCGCGAGCTAGAGATTTCACCAGTTCGAGGTGAGTAATGATTGTAAATGATATCCTGAGGGTTTGAAACTCCGGATTTGCACCCATAGTGCTATATTGAGGTGACTTGCACGCCGGACAGAGAGCGTGGGGTAGAGAACCGTTGGGGATTGTGACTTGGTCCGTCCCAGTTGTTGATTTTACCGCGTATTTCACTATGACTTGTTGTTTTTTTTTCACTATGACTTGGGCTTATTGCCATATTTGGGGCTTATTGCTGACTGTTTGAACTCCTTGTGAGCTATCATCACTGTTTTCCTCACTATTTAAAATATTATTTGAACTCAGTCCATTTGAATTACACTGTTTCATGAACTCAGCTATATTTTTACTCAACCTTGAGTTTTAACTGATATTTGAATTATTATTTGAGCTGATCATTATTGTTTTACTGATGCCCGAGGGGCTTATGATTATTTTTGGACTGATTGAGACCGAGGGCCATGTGTGAGGATATGATGAGTGATGTGAGGAGGCTTTCAGGCCTCGAGTGATATGTGAGGAGGCTTTTAGGCCTTGAGCGATATGTGAGGAGGCTTTCAGGCCTCGAGTGTATTGTGAGAAGGCTTTCAGGCCTCATGTTGATATGTACAGGCTTTCAGGCCTTATGATGATATAGCGCTTGGGCTACAGGAGCCCCTCCGGAGTCTGCACCCCCACAGTGAGCGCGGATACCCATCTAGAGCGGTTAAATTTTAGACAGTGGTAACAATGACACTGATTGACCCGAGGGGCCGGAACTATTTTTGAGATATTTCCGAGGGGCAAACTTTGATGTGCTCATATTGCATATTTACTTGTCTTTTTACCTGTTATACTGTGGTAATTGTGCCGAGGGGCGGATTTTTCTGTGCTTATCAGCACTAACTATTTTGAAATCGATTTCGTAATTATTGAAAAGACCACTTTCAAAAGAGATTTGAACTGAGCCAAGGTATTTGTAAAGATATCACAGATTTCACTATTTTTCTCAGAAAATTGTACCCGGCTTCTATACAGCTTATTGGTGGTTTTTACGTGATTTCTTGCTGCTCAGTTATTATTTACCTTTATTACTCACTGAGTTGGAGTACTCACTTTACTCCCTGCACCTCGCGTGTAGTTGCAGGTATTTATGCACCCGGTAGCGGGTATTGGCTGTATGACGGCGGAGTTGTAGAGGTTTTAGCAAGACTGCCAGCGTTCGCAGCACCCCTGTCCCTTCATGTTATTCATGCATCTTGTTCAGTGTATTTCTAGTCTGTATAGTGGAGACTTCTTTCTTATAGATGCTCGTGACTTGTGACACCCCGGTCGGGCTGTGTTGGGTTGTAAATTTTGCTAATTAATGTCATTAAGTCACATTATTCTATCCATTTATGTTTTATTACTTTGAAAGAGACGAATTGGGTTAGTTGGCTGGCCTTGTCTTCACGAGAGGCACCATCACGACTAGTGCCGGTTTTGGGTCGTGACAAGTTGGTATCAGAGCCTAGGTTGCTAGGTCTCACGGTCATGAGCAGGTTTAGTAGAGTCTCGCGGATCGGTACGGAGACGTTTGTATTTATCCTCGAGAGGCTGCAGAACCTTTAGGAAAACTTCATATTCTTGGAATTCTTATCGTGCGCACTTGATTCAGCTTGTGATATAACTCTTGAAATTTCTTCTACATGTCTGTATGTGCACATGAGCACTCAGCATTGTATGTGCCTTTATGGCTTGTGATTCCCCGATCAAGGGGCGAGAGGTAATCTCTGTGAGTTCATGTTGGGCCAGTCTGGAGGACTTGAGGCCGGATCTTTGCCTATGGCTTGAGCACGGAGGTGCTGATTGTGTGAGCAAGTGTTTTGAACTTATATGCTCGGTATTGTCCCTATTAGCCGGAATGGTGGTTGGACATCCATGTGGCGAGTATGTTAGTACTGCGAGATGTATCTATATGCCTTGGTAGTGACGAAGGAGTCGGCTGGATAATAGATGAACTGTTGAGTGATCCGTTTCTTGTTATGATTTAATATGTAGCCAGAATTATGGGCGCGTGGAGAATATTTTCGTGTCTCCTAGTTGGAAAGTAAAGTGCAATACATGTGGCGGCATGAGTTCAGACTCAAGAAGACTAAATTGACTGTGTAACGTATATGATGGTGGAAGGTATGCCGAAATACTAAATTGAGGCGAAGCAGACGGGTTATCTCCTGCGGAGTGTTCCTAAGTGGTATGATCCTTATGCGTATGTTAGAAGACCTCATGTGTAATTGATGGGTACTTGTTAAAATTTGAGAATTTGGGTCGCTTAAGAGAGTGGACTCAACTAAGGTCGGAATGAATGCGGGGTTTACAGAGGATTACAGTACTAGATGATTTGTGCTTTCACGAACTGGTAGATGATTTGAGTTTAATCTCACTATGATATTGTGACATCATTAGAGTAAAAGTATTATGGGTTATTGAGTGTGTCCAGATATATGGCTTCGAGCCAAGTTGGGGAGGTTGTTGTTGGTTAGCTGATCGCACGGTTATGTGCTATGTTGGTTCCGTTTCGAGGTATACTGGCAGATCAGTCCTGGTTGTAGAAATTGAGCCGAGGATGGCACGAGGGAAGCAAAATTTTGACAAAGGTTATATGGTGCTTCGTAGATGTGAGGAAATACTAGGATGTCATGCGCTGTTGTTGATAAAGAATGCTCAGTGTATAGATAAGGAAGATGGTTGTTTGTATTGGAATGAGATCATATTCTGCGGTGTCAAAGTGCTAATAAGGCACGAGTGGTTTTGTTCGTTAAGTCAGGTAATTTGCAGTTTGAATAAGAGTGAATGATTCTCGAGAATGGTTTTATCGTGTGCAAGATTCTACATGTAACAATCAGGTGTCTCAAGGTTGTGTATGTGGTCAGAGACTGTGTTTTCATCGGAAAGTTCAAGACTTGTGGTATTTTATGTTAATTATGGGATTCTATGTATCAGTATCTGGAAAGTAATGGTAACGAATTCAGATTCGCAGGAAGTTCTTCAAAGTAAAGTATTCTGGAATGTGGTATTTCTGGGAACATTTAGGGAGTATTTGGTGGCCTATAGGTCTTAGACAGTGTGGTCTTATGTTCGAGTCTCGTGTGGTAAACCTGGGTTGAGGTATTGTGGTGCTACAGCAAGGAGGAATATCAAGTTGGTGATGAATCAGAGGGGAAATTTGATAAATGGAATAGGTTGTTAGTAGACTGAGTCGGTATGCTAAGGGTATGATTAATTCTTCGTATGTGTTCGAGGTAATGAACCTTACAGGCATTCTGCAGCAATGCTCTCGAGCTTTGGCAGCTTGTTTAGCTTGGTTTGGATAGAAGGATTTAGTCCTGGCAGTTTAGCTTGTGCAAATGGAATTGGGAGAGAGTCCTTGTTGGGTTTTACCATGGTTGGAGATGTATATATCTTTCTATGGGCATGCGAAGCATGGGATGTGTAATGATTTTTCCTCCAAATGGGATCAATGGAAGTTCTAGGCTAGATGAATTACAATTCAGTTTTGAAAAGAAGTTCATAAATTCTCAGGCAATGGGTAGCCTCAGGTAATCAAGGAAATGGTACTGCTAATCGGAAGTGATTTGACGAGAGTAAATGTCTCGGAAAAAGGGTAATGTGATTAGACTGATGATACTACGTTAGTACTGTGGTGCTTTCTTGCTAGATCGATTGCTGATATCTGGGTGTGGTTGATGGCACAGGGGAATTTTAGAATATCTTTCGTGGAATGATTGGGTACTTGTGGTGTAATATGTATTCATACTGCAGAATTTGGGATCAGGTACAATGATTCGGATGCTATATGGAGTTGGAGACTGGGAGTTCTCAGGTACAGACTATGTAGTGGTTGTGGATCGTGTGTATTGGTACGATTAGCGGCTATTGGGATTTGGAGGCTCGAGTGGATCTTTCTTTGCTTGGTATATTAGATTTTGGATATGATATTGGGGTGTAGACTGTTGTCTCAGTGTTGGGTTATTCTAGACTATTGTGCTATGGGCTATGTCGGAAAATGCCACAGGTTGCGTGGCGGGGTGCATCGGATTATGTTCTAGCTGAGTGGTTTGTATTCCAAAGACCAGCGGACGGCTGGGAAGGATTGCTTTTCGTAATTGGGCTTTCGGGGAGGATGTCAGTGCAGAGGTTTCTACCATTGATTCAGTTCCGGTATTGAGGGACCTTCGTTGGTTGCGCTTCTTGTGGTCGGGCATGTCACCGGGCGAGGTTGTGGATTTCGGTATTTATTTGGTGCCGGACACTGTATCGTACGGCTCTGGCAGGAGTTATAGTAGTGGAAGGAGCAGCTTCAGGCTTCTTGGTATTGAGTTCGTTGGCAGGCCGATGTGGCTACGTGTTTAGCTTGAGTTAGCTTGGTTAGTCCCGAGTTGTATTGTTGAGGGATAGGTTGATTCGATCGTTAGTGAACTTGCTGGTGATCTGGGGAGATCTATGAGTTGCTTTTTCTGTGCTGTGAGACGTTATGATTTGTCAGGTATGGGCACATGTGGCGCGGTTCTATTGAGGATTCATCGAGAAAGTTGAGCGGGAAGAGCAATTGAGTGTTGTTTTGGTAAATGGAGTATTGGTTATGACCTATCGGGTTGTGTGTCGTATGTTATTCATTTCGCCGTGGGCGTAATGAATTGCTTTGGTTTCAGACATCAAATTATGCGTGGTTGTCGATTTTGAGCATGGTGACTTGAGATGTTTCATGTGTAACAGTGTTTGGGTAGGATCGCGCATTGTAGCGAGGCTACGTGGAGTTATGACCTTTCGAGGTAGAATCAGGTGCTCTATTTCTATGATGTGAGACGGGGTCTCAGCCTTGTGTTGTGATGATACTGATGAACTTGAGTTACAACTCTTTCATTTGAGTCATTTGTCGTGATTTGAGTATGTTCAGACCGTTTCTTATTGGTGAGTGTATTATGCAAGTTGTGTCTTAGGCCTGTGTTGAGATGTTATATCACCAGAGTGGTGCGTTGGGTTCGAAGTGATCATTGGGGTCATTACTGAATACGAACAAATCTGATTTCAGCTTGTTAGAAGGATAATATTGAGGTTCGGCTCGGAAATCTGCTGTGGTATTAGGCAAAAGGGAAGTGGCTTCATGAATGGCTGATCGGAGAAATGGTTACGGTTTATTGCGTGTTTCATTTATCGTTGGCAGCGTATGAAAGTGTTGGAATAAGACTTTAGCTAATAAGGGATTTTCTATTGGTATTTGGTTGTTGTGGGCAACTGCTGTGAATAGAAGTTATCGTTTCGAGTGCTTGGATTATGTGGTATATCATATGATTTCACCTGAGGTTGCAAGTATAGGTTACTACAGCTGGTTCGGGACTATTCAAAGTATAGGTGCGAGGTTTTGATCGTATTGATGGTTACAGAAGTGAAAAGGTAGTTCTATGATTTATGGGCTAGACTGGATTGGGTAATTTCAGCTATGTTGTGTGGTCGGACCTATATGAGATAGGGTGACGTGGGATCACCCCGGGTATATGCTTGGTAAGGTTATTCAGCTGTTGGTGGGCTTCTAGGACAACTCTAGGTACGCTCGAGGACGAGCGTTAGTTTAAGTTAGGGAGGATGTGACGACCCGACCCGTCGTCTCATGTGTTACTGCTCCGTTTCCCCCCATTTTTATGCTTCTTCATGTTTCGTTATCGGTATGTGGTGTGTTAGAGTTGATTTGGACTGGTTTTGATAAGAAATGAGACACTTAGTCTCTTTAAGGAAGGCTTAAGTTGGAAAAGTCAACCGGACATTGACTTATGAGTTAGAAGGCTCGGATGTGATTTTCGGTGATTCGGTTAGCTTCGGGGGATGATTTGTGACTTAGGAGCGTGATCGGAATTGATTTTGGAGGTCCGGTGTAGAATTAGGCTTGAATTGGCAAAGTTAGTATTTTGGCGAAATCCGGTTGATAGGTGAGATTTTGATCCGAGGGTCAGAATGGAATTCCGAGAGTTGCTGTAGCTTCGATATGTGATTTGTGATGTACGTGCAAAATTTCAGGTCATTCGGACGCCGTTTGGTTGGGTTTTTGATCGAATGCGTGCTTCGAAAGTTTTTAAAGAACTTAGGCTTGAATCCTATGAGAATTGATGATTTTAGTGTTGTTTGAGGTGTTTTGGTGATTGGAACAAGTTTGAATGAGGTTTTAGGATGTGTTGGTGCTTTTGGATGAGGTCCCGGGGGCCTTGGGTGAGTTTCGGGTGGCCAATCGGACCATTTACTAAGTTGAAGAGTTGCGGAATTTCAGTTCAGGTGTCGCAGACATTTAAGCCTTCGCGATCGCGTGGGGTATATCGCGATCGCGTAGAAGGATTCTTGGCAGGCCAATTATTGCTCTTCGCGTTCGCTTTATTTGGCTCGCGTTCGCGTATGTATATGATATTGTGCTTCGCGTTCGCATGGACCTACTCGCGTTCGCGTATAAGGAGTTGGGATCCAGCGGATTTGCTCTTCGCGTTCGCATCATGTGAGTCGCGTTCGCGTATGTATGAGGAATAAGGCATCGCGTTCGCAATGTGGGTATCGCATTCGCGTAAGGTTAATGTTGGAAAAAATAAAAATGTTCTTCGCGTTCGCGGGGCTGAGGTCGCGAATGCGATGAATGAGGTTCAGCTGGGCAGAATGTTTTAAGTCACTTCATCCACGATTTTGGGACATTTTTCCTCCATGGTTGACCATTTTGAGAGCTTCTTGGTGGAGATTAAAGAGGGATTCGAGGGGAATCGATTGGAGGTAAGATTTTTGAACTTAAATCTCGTTCTTATTGTGAAATTGGTCTAGAAATTCATGGAAATTAAGCCTAAGATTGATGAACTGGGGCTTGAGTTTTTGATATTTCAAATTGGGATTTGATAGGTCATTTGAGTCGGATTTGGGAGTTCTTGGTATGTATGAACTCGTGGCAAGACGAGGAATCCGGTAATGTGAGTTTTGTAATTTTTCGAGAAGTGGGCCCGGGGCTGGGGTATTGCTAGTATCGAGATTTTTGCTATTTTTTGATTGTTTTCGATTGGGTATTGTTCCCTTAGCATATTGTGATATTCGCTCTGATTTTGGCTAGATTCGACGCGCGTGGAGGCCGTTTTGAGGGGCAAAGGGGTCGCCAGCAAGAGATTTCACCGGTTCGAGGTGAGTAATGATTGTAAATGATATCCTGAGGGTTTGAAACCCCGGATTTGCACCCATAGTGCTATATTGAGGTGACTTGCACGCCGGATAGAGAGCATGGGGTAGAGCACCGTTGGGTATTGTGACTTGGTCCGTCCTGGTTGTTGATTTTACCGCGTATTTCACTATGACTTGTTGTTTTTTCTTCACTATGACTTGGGCTTATTGCCATATTTGGGGCTTATTGCCGACTGTTTGAACTCCTTGTGAGCTATCATCACTGTTTTCCTCACTATTTGAAATATTATTTGAACTCAGTCCATTTGAATTACACTATTTCATGAACTCAGCTATATTTTTACTCAACCTTGAGTTTTAACTGATATTTGAATTATTGTTTGAGCTGAGCATTATTGTTTTACTGATGCCCGAGGGGCTTATGATTATTTTTGGACTGATTGAGGCCGAGGGCCATGTGTGAGGATATGATGAGTGATGTGAGGAGGCTTTCAGACGTCGAGTGATATGTGAGGAGGCTTTCAGGCCTCGAGCGATATGTGAGGAGGCTTTCAGGCCTCGAGTGTATTGTGAGAAGGCTTTCAGGCCTCATGTTGATATGTACAGGCTTTCAGGCCTTATGATGATATAGCGCTTGGGCTACAGGAGCCCCTCCGGAGTCTGCACCCCCACAGTGAGCGCGGATACCCATCTAGAGCGGTTAAATTTTAGACAGTGGTAACAATGACACTGTTATACGCGTTTTGGTCAGGTAACAATGACTGACCAGTCAGGTAATAATGGCACTGTAATACGCGTTTTGGTCAGGTAACAATGGCTGACCGGTCAGGTAACAATGACTGACCAGGAACAAAAATCATGCCCGAGGGGCCGGAACTGTTTTTGAGATATTGCCCGAGGGGCGAACTTTGATATGCTCATCTTGCATATTTACTTGTCTTTTTACCTGTTATACTGTGGTAATTGTGCCGAGGGGCGGATTTTTCTGTGCTTATCAGCACTAACTGTTTTGAAATCGATTTCGTAATTATTGAAAAGACCACTTTCAAAAGAGATTTGAACTGAGCCAAGGTATTTATAAAGATATCACAGATTTCACTGTTTTTCTCAAAAAATTGTACCGGCTTCTATACAGTTTATTGGTGGTTTTTACGTGATTTCTTGCTGCTCAGTTATTATTTACCTTTATTACTCACTAAGTTGGAGTACTCACTTTACTCCCTGCACCTCGCGTGCAGTTGCAGGTATTTATGCACCCGGTAGCGGGTATTGGCTGTATGACGACGGAGTTGTAGAGGTTTTAGCAAGGTGACTGTCAGCGTTCGCAGCACCCCTGTCCCTTCATGTTATTCATGCATCTTATTCAGTGTATTTCTAGACTGTATAGTGGAGACTTCTTTCTTATAGATGCTCGTGACTTGTGACACCTCGGTCGGGCTGTGTTGGGTTGTAAATTTTGCTAATTAATGTCATTAAGTCGCATTTTTCTATCCATTTATGTTTTATTACTTTGAAAGAGACGAATTGGGTTAGTTGGCTGGCCTTGTCTTCACGAGAGGCGCCATCACGACTAATGCGGGTTTTGGGTCGTGATATAAACTTGAGCAGGGTATGAGGTTGTTTTGGTTGGTGGGGCATGGAAAATTTGGGACGAAGTGCCGGGGTAGGAGTTGTAAGGGGTGCCCGGGGCGTATTGAAGGGAAATATCAACGGTATTGGGCATCTGGGCTTGGGACAGCGGTGGAATGGAGGCATGATTTTCTGTATAGTTGGTAGGGAATGAAGGTGGAGGATGCCCCTTGATCCAAGATTGATACATTTCTGCCATCTGCTGTTTCAACCTTCGGACCTCCTCTTTCAATTCCGATTCTGATTCTACAATCTCCCTTGGTGGGTCTACAACCCCAGTGTCTGCTTCTTTGCTAGCCATGGCTTCCTTGCTTTTTGACCTTGTGTTGTATGGACAAATCATCAAAGTTCCACAAACTAACCACCCTCTGTTATAATAACAATGAAAGTAACAAAGAGGAGCAAAACAAAGCCAACATGTTAGCGTTAGGGCATTTATCATATAGAAATAACACATTGCGTCCAATGCCCGCAACAATTAACAGTTCTAGAATGGCTTCGAGGGTACGAAGGTCATATGGCATCATCCCAATTTCACTCTTCTGGCCCCATTTCCTTCTTCATTTTCTTTTCTAACACCGCTTGGTTTTTCATTTCTTTCCTCCTCTTTTCTTTTAAATTGCCACTCTTTTCTTTCCTGTCATTTCTCATGTCCCACAACTTCATTCTCTTTTTTCTTTTTTTGCTTTTTTTTTTTGTTTTCTTTTAAAAAAAAAAAGCTTCGATCGAACCCTATGCAGGTCTCCTACGTATCATGTCCCTCATGAATCAGATCAAGCGTAGTTCTAGAAAAAAGTAATGGACAAATAAACTAGAAATAAATTTTTTTTTGGATTTTTCATTTAATAATATCTTTTTTTTTTGTTTTTCAAATACAAAATGGATAATACGATAACAAAAGACTCGACAATCTCAACTAGACTGACAGACTCGATACTACTGTACAAGACTAAAAATTAAAAGACAACATAAGATAAACTAAAAAAATAAAAAGTTTCCTCAAGCAGCTCGTGCATGCAATGGTCTTGACTAGAATGGTCATGGGGTATTTGTCATGCTCAAACTCTAGCAAGTTAATCCATACCTGAATGGGAAAAATAAGATCAAATAAAGTTAGTGACTCAAGACACATGTGACGCCACGACACCTCATATTGGACACATGCATGACACGATTGGGCAATTTTTTTGAAAATTAACCTACGTGGCTTAAAGTGGCTAGAAGTGCAAACTCAACAAAGGTGAACTCAAAGATATGAAAATACCTCACTAAGGCTTATATGGATTCAAATACACAATAATCATGGCCCAAAATTAATTTGCAGAAATGACCCATTTTGCAAAAATGGTCGATATGGCCAGAAGTGGCTAAAGTTGCAAACTCAATAAGAACGGACCTTAAAGTAATATGACACCTAGTCGTTGACTCAAGATACTAAGACATGGTTTATTGAACCACTTTCGCGAAAATGACCCCATTTTGCAAGAATAGCTGATGTGGCCAAAAGTGGTTAGACATGCAAGATCTGGCTAAGACCCCGCAAAGCCAAGAACCTAAGACTCACTAGGAAGACCAGACCCTATGTGGGTTGCCTACGTATCATGTCTCGAAAGACGAGAATCAGGTTCGCGTAGTTCGGGAAGATTAAACATGAGATAAAGCCTTTAAAAATGCAACTAATTTGGAAAACCATATTTTTTTGTCTTTTTGAGAAATGATGGAAAATGTAAAATCTATTTGGATTTTCTTTTTCTCCTTTTTTTGAATTTTTTGGAAAAAAATGGAAAATGTAAAATCTTTTTGGATTTTCCTTTTCTCCTTTTTTTGAATTTTGGAAAATAATGGAAAAGTGTAAAATCTTTTTGGATTTTCTCATTTTCATTTTTTTGTCTTTTTTTTGAAAAAGTCCTGAAAGAAAAATATAACCGGGCCCTACTTGCTTCATTTTTTACCATTCTTTCCCAAGCATCGGTCCGCCAAATGACCTTTTCACCCTCAAAGATGCAACATGTATTACACAGGGATGATTAAATGTCTTTTTGGGCCACGGACCCATTTTTACAAAATTTGGATAGGCTTCCTACAAAGGGACACAGTACCTGGGACCGAGCCCTGCTAGGTCTAAATGACATGATGCAAATAAAATTGACCAAAAGGCTGACCTAAGTTTGGGGTTCACTAAAAAGGCTATATGGGGGAGCGTATGGTCGATGGTGGCTGCTCAAGCTTTCCACCCCACTCCATATGTCCGACGGCCCCCCCTTCTAAATTAAGGGTGACTCAACAAAGAGTTCGTGCACGCGATGCGTACTCCGAGACTTGTTGCAGAAAGAAGACCCATGGTTATGCAAATGATGACAATTTATAAAACAGTAACACACAAAAGAAAAACTGTAAACAAATAAGTAACTAGCAAATAATAAAACGACATAAAAAATCAAATAAAGCAAAAAAAACACATAAAAACCTCAGCCGAATATCCTAAAAGTCAATAAGATCAAGTACTAGCTCGAACCTGCAACTCCCCAACAGAGTCGCCAGAGATGTCACACCCCCTTTTTTACAAGCCTCACTTAGCCCTCTTATATAAATAAAAAAATTTAGTAAATCTCAAAAGGGTTTTTCAAATTCGAAAGTGACAAAATTATGTTCAAAAGGAAATAACTCAGAGTCGCCACCTAACATTTGATTTCGGTGTGTCAGGTCACCGTTTTTCTAAAATAATTTATCCTTTCAAACACTTGAGACTCCAAAACTAAGTCTGCACTATAGATTTAGGTAAGGGAGTTCATTTGACTTGGGGAGAAAGTGTTAGGCACTCCCCAAGTCCCGTAACTAGTACGGTTGCGTACTCGACCTAGTTGGCTTTCAAATATTCAAATTGAGGTAAAACAAACACAGCAAAAATAAACACACAAAAGGGCTTGAGGTCGTCCCCTCCTAATGAAAGAAAAATAAAAATAAAAACAAAATACTACAAGCTCTACTTTTGGCCTCCAAATACAAGTTCTACGGGGCATTCCCCGGAATAAAATATATACAAGTCCTTCGGGGCATTTCCCGGATAATTTTAACTAAGGAACGACCCCTCGCCTCAAAATCCAAAGAAAATCCAAAGGCTTGCCTACCCACATGCTAACGGACCTAAACATGCTCCTAACGATTCATTTTTTAGAAGAGATAAAATGATATAACATCTATTCAATATTCAAATATTATTTCATTTTACTAACACCCAAAGAAACAACTTCTCTTCTATAATTAAACTAAGTCTAAACTTTAATTTTTCTTTTGGCTATATTGTGTTCAACAACATATAACTCATGTAAATCCTAATCAATTGATATGAACAAAATCTGTTAAAACAGCAAAGCATGAACCTCACAATCATATGTCACCCATAACACTTCAAATATCGAACAAAACAGAAAGAACAACCATGTGCATTCATAATCAGCAAAAATCGAGCACAAAACACATATCGAAAAATTGAAAATCAAAGTAAGAGATAACCTCAAAATGATAGCTTTTCCGATTACATTGGCAGTGCCAGAACATAAATCAAGACTAGAGCTTGACCGGAAATCCTCGTCGACAACCTTGAACTCCGACCAAATTTGCTGACCGGACCCTTCGAATAAACCACGAGTTAAAAAGCCTCGAAACAGAGGTTCAAAGAGTGAAATCAAATTAAACTCGCCTACTTTCACTAAATTTCAGATCTTTATGAATCGTAATTTTTGAATATGATTTTGAAATTATTTTTCAGAGACACATAATACTATAGTTTTATATATGGAAGAAAATGGTAAACAAGATGGAGATTCATGGCTGCGTTTTCGGAATTCATTCTTGGGTTTCTCCGTTTCTCCATTCCTCCGTCTTCTTCTTTTAGTATGTATCTTGCGGCTGAGGGTTGTTTGAATCAGGGGGATTTGCGGCTGCTGAGAGTGGATGGCGACGGGTTGGTGAAGGGGATGGAGTGGGAGTCGGCTGTTTTTGAAGTTCAGAGGTGTCTGGTTAGTTTCCGGAAGCGGTGAGGCATGAATGGAGTGGCGTCTATGTGTGGTAAGAGGGGAGCGGCTGTTAGATGGAATGAAGAAGAAGAGTTGTCCAATGGTTTCTCCTGTTGGTTCTCAGTTTTTGGGTGTTGCCGGATTTCCGGCAGGTTTAGGCTGGGGGCGGCGGCTGTGTGTAGTGGGATTCTAGGGTTTGTAGTGTGTAGGTTAAGGTTTAGAAGAAGATGAAGTCTAGGATTTTTCTTGGGTTATGAAGAAGGAAGAGGAAAGGTGCTCATGGGTATTCTCTTGGGCTTCTGATTTTGGGCTCATGAGGGGATCCGAAATTGGGCTTAATTTTGAACAAGAAAGCTGAAAATTTATTAATAAATCTAAAATTCTTCCAAACTAATATAAAATACTTGTAAAATATAAAATCACTCCTAATTGGTTAAAATAAAACTAAAATTAAAAGTGAAGCTATTTTGGTATTTTTCAAGGATTATATTAGAATAAAAATAGGTTAGAAGTAACATGTCCTTCTAAAAAAATCTAATACGCGAATTAAGTAGAGAAATATGAAACTATTTTTGTAATTTTCAATTTTTGTTCTCAAAATAATGTAAAAGAGTCAGAATTAGTTGAAATAACTATATTAGACCTAAACTAAGTATTTAAATGCTCAAATATGTAAAATCTTGGGGAGGGTCAAAATTCACATGTCTACAGTCTCAGAGGTTACGAGGATACAACTGCATTGGTCTATATTAGCCTACAGGATCACCTCGTGCAACATAAATGATACTTCGCAACTCCCTTCAGGTAGGGTTTGCTCATATTATTCAGCGGGCACAGACTATCATCTCCTTCTACCTGATTACTATGTTAATATCTTTTACTTAAAGGCGCTCTAATTAAATTTTAAGTCGTGTCCTATGAGTACACTATCCGTCCCATGCCCATGGTCCAGGAGGCTTTGGACCTATTATCAGGTGGTTCTCGACTCTACATAGGATGCTCAAAATGATAAAACTAGCGCACATTCAAAACATATAGGACTACATGTAGATGCAAGAAATGGCTCAAGTTAACCTCCACGCGTAAGCAGCAAATTGCATGCATGCAGGTTCAGCAGTAGGCAGTTTTTAGACGTATTAGAATTGTTAAGTCTTATAGGAATGATTTCTAAGCGATTCTGATTTCTAGTATCATACAAGCAGTACTGCAACTTTTAGACTAAACCATAGGTAGATTAAAGAATTGCAAGTCCTATAGACATGATTTCTAATTGTTCTGCACAATGAGGCAGTGAAACAATTCCGGAATTCTGCATTACCTGTGCTGATTTTTATAGACATGCTTCTTAGGCTTGTGACAATATCCTATAGGCAGGATTTCTAATAGTTGACGATTGAAATAGATTTTATAATACTTTATCCCTATAGACATGTCGTCTAAGTGTGGCAATGTAGCGAAGTAACAAAGTAATTGCTTACTTGATTAAAATCCTAGAGTCATGATATCTAAAGGAGTAGCACACTAAGAGAAATAGAAGCACTTGATTGATTGATTAATAGGAGTCCTATAAATATGGTATCTAGATTAACAAGGCATATGTTGTTACATCATATAGGAATGATACCTAAGTGTGCACAATAGTAAACATAGAAACAAGTATGGCAAGTACTTTGGGCTAACATGCTTGAGTGGTGTACAAGTGAAATGTGAACGATCCCTATAGGCATGATTTCTATGAGTGTGTAGAATAGGAGCACGTCAAATGAATAGCAAGCAAAGTAGTTAATCCTATAAGCATGTTTTTTACCTGGTCATGCAAGAAATTAGAACACCCCAACCCTTTTTCACTAATCTCTCCATCGTTTGTTTACAAATCATTACAGGCCCAAAATAATGAATATGAGTATAAATATTACACACTGAACAACTTCTGGCCTAAGAGCAGGCTCAAATGAAAAATGACACAGCACTGCCTGGGCCTTTAATAAGTTCATTTTCATTCGAATAGCATTCCTAGATCCAAACGTATCTCAAACAGGGGAGTGTGTCCATTTGTATAGCCCAGGGCACACATGAACTCATGTCAAACCCATCAATTACAGATTAACCACCTAACCATATAAATTAATGAACCACACATAGCAATCAATTGAACAGTGCTGAAGCAATAGCTTATAAGGATAGGATTATGATCACGCCTAACTCTAATCCTAAAAAGGATAAGCGGTTGCTGCAAATATAATTTTATCTAAAAGTACGGAGTCGAATCCCACAGATAACTAAGGTTTTGCTATAACTACTCTATATCACCAAGAAGACAAGTTCAAACAATTTCTAAGTTATGAAGATTGCAATTGTTATTTTAAGCTAATTAACTTGAAACTGTTAAAAACAGTAAAATTAGTAACTAAAGAGACTACAGGTTGGAGACTAAATTAAGGAAGTCTAGAGTTATTATTTCCCCAATTATCGGAGTCCTTCCTGCTATATCTTCTATAATTTTGCCTAATTATTTTCTACTGATCATGACAACTCGGCTTATCGTTATTCTCTCTCGAGCAACTACAATAATGTACTAGTCATATTCTCTCGAATTACGCTAGCTTGCACTTTTTCACTGCTCACTAGGATCACGTCAAAGCTTCGTTATCTCTAATCTCACTTTTAAACCCGCTGTATTGATCTCTCATATACCTTAGGAGTGATGTTATTCAACAACCACCTAAATATGTATCCTTTCCCGGGCAACAGATAATAAATAGGCACAGTCAATCAATGGTCATTCAATCAACTGAAATAAGCACGTAGTTAAATAAGTAGATAAATCCAAAGGTTAAATTATATTAAAACATAACAAGAATTTAGCCTCCAAGAGGTTCCATCAAAACTCTAGACAATGAATTAGCTACTCATAATAGTATGTAAAACTACAATACTAAAAGTCAAACAATGAAAAATAAGAAGAAGAAAGGAAAAACTCGTGGTTGAATCTTCCTCCTTACTCCTAGCGTATTCTTGCCTCCTTGGGTATTGTCTAACCCTAAAGTAGTGTCTCCCTAGGTATTGTCTAACCCTAAAGTAGCGTCTCCCCCTTCAAAATGACGTTTTATGATGTATCTATATCAATTGGGGTTGATGTGCGGCGTCCTTGATCTCTCCTAATTCGAAAAGGACATGCTGAGTCGCGTGCCAGAGTTGGTGCAACGCGCGACTTTTGGCAAGCTCCTAGTTATTTCTTCTTTTTCTTTGCTTTTTTGCGTGCCAGGTTCAGTGCCAACCTCCATACTTCGTTGTTTTTCATTCATCTCCTAGGCCATTTCGTGCCTACCTTCATGCAATGCACCAATTGTGGTACGCTCCCAGGTCTTGCATCTCTACGCTTTTTGCATCAAATTATCCAATTCTTACCAACTTTCATCCAAATTCATTCCTACACATAACAAACATAAAATGAGCATATTATATGTTTATAGACATGTAATTTCTCGTAACTCACATAAAATATAATATGCAAACATACTCAAAAACATGCATTTTTCATCATTTATCAGATTAAATAGAATTCAACAGGATTCACAAAAAAGTATATTGGCACTTGTATTTTAGAAGCTAGGGTGACAAGATTGGTGAAACAAGGGCTTGAGCATGAAACTCGAAGAACCAATAGAACTTCGTCTCCACATTATGAGTTTGACATGAAAACTAAAAACATAGGTTCATAACAAGTGAAAGAGTATAGCATACGCAACATTTGAAGAGTTAAAGAGGCATGCCACTTAGGTTAACATGGTAAGTACACATACATGCTTAGTTTTTAGCACAACAAGTTTATAGTAAAGCATGAACCAGAGTTACCCTAAAAGAGCCTCAGAACTAGGAATCTAAGGTCTGATAGAGTTATAGTCAGAGAATGGCAATTACATATAGTAAACAAGCAAGTAGGCATGGTTTATAACAGTCGATGAGAATCCTAATCATGCTGAATAAAAAACAAAGATTTCTAAGTCCAAAGACATCATTGTAGGAAGATATATCGATCTTAAGGTCAAAGAATAGACAGACTTCAGAACTTAATCCAGTCAACTATGCATAATAATGGAAACCAAGTGTATTGGGGTTTAACTAGAAACCTAGGAAATTCTGAAGAATAGATGTGACGAAATACCATATTAGAGCAACATGTTTGGCTAAAACACTGAGGCAGTAGCTCGCATATAAGACTCACATAAGCATAAAACAGGAAACACTAGAACATACATGAATGATTCATCAGAAAGTAATTCATTCAAACAAGTTCTGGGCAAGATATAATCCCCTTAAGAATACAAAAATCTAAGACGAGGCATGTGAAAGGATTCATGAAGAGCGATAGGTGATCAGAATAGCAGGGCGGGTTGAAGGTAATTAGAAATCATTCAAATTGCACACATATAACAAACTTGCGTCGAAGCTCAGAATTCAAGTAGGTTTAGATACTAAAAAAAACATAAAGGCACAGCATAATTCCAAATCAAACAAGGATACCAATGGAGGAAAAACAATAGCATATTGATTCACAAAAAAAACAAAATATCACGAGCATACAAAGCATGAACACAAGCAAGATAGAATGAAATTGCGAGAGCCTCATTACTCACTAGTTTGGAGAATTAACGAGCTAATAAGGTAAAAATTAGTGCCACCAAATTGCTTATCAGTAACAAGGAGAGAACAGTAGAAAACCCAAGATTGCGTCAGAGTTCCCAAGGGTCTCAGATGAACCCCGGGCAGTGCTCACACGGAGAAAGGTCTAATAGTCGGATTCTGGTGGCCTTAGCTTTAGGCCGGCCGCAATCGAGAGTTCAACAACAGTATAGAAAGTATGAAAGTGAGAGATTGACAGTGATTCAGGTATTCTAGGGGAATTCGAGAAAAAGGTTTATATAGTGTTGAATCAATCGAGTAAACAAGGAAAGAAATCAAGCAAATATAAACAAGAAAAAATAAAAAATCACATGCAATCAATAGAATAACCATCAAAGGAAAGAAATCGAATTTGAAACCCTAGTTAGGATTCATGTGTCGCAAGTCAGCAAGTAAAGGCGAGAATCACCCTTTTCTCTCATGTACATGGACACAATATTGTCCAAATACCATAGATCAAAGTCGATCTAGTCTGATCTCAGAAGGTCATACTTGCCAAAATCGAGCAAGTACTCAAGTAATTCCACAGACGCGTATATAATAGCGAGGTATTATGAACAAGGCAAGTGAATCACGGAATGATTCTATATTTGGGTCAGAATTGAAGAAGATTAGTGGAGGCGGTTGCTAGGGTTTCTTAGAAAAGAAGGGTAGTGGAGAGCATTTAGAGTCGGCAATCTCAGGGAAATGCGTGTTAGGGTTTGGGCGAGTGTAATTAAAAATAGGGGAATGATTATGGGTCATTGATCATTTGAGATTAATGGCCAGGATTAGAAGAGAAGAGGGGCGGGTCAGACGAACGGGTCCCGATCGGGTTGGAATAAAGGGGTCATTTGGTTTGGGCTAGGGGGATTGGGCTAAGGTTTGGGGTATTAAGGCCATTAATTCGATCCAAAAATTGGCTTAGGATTGGGCTGGATTTTAAATACAAGAAATTAAGGGAAAATAATTTAATCAAATAGTTAATTAAATATAAAAAATGTTATTTATAAAAATAATAGTTGAAGATTATAAAAATGTAAAAAATAAATATAAAATGACAGTTGTTGCCATAGGAAATACTCCAGTCTGAGCCACACTCTCCATAAGTCCAACTAAGCGGACTAGAGTTTCCAGAAGTACGAGAGTGGCAATAAATACCTCCAGGACTTGAGCGGGTCTGATTGGTGTGACCTAAACTGGGATCTCCTCCTCATGATCCATCTAAGGCTCCATAGTGGGTGTTGCTGCACTTGCTCTAGGCTGAGCTCTGCCTCGGCCTCGGCCTCGGTCCCGGCCCCTACACCTGGTAATGGCCGTAAAAGGGGGATACAGCTACTGCTCGGCTGTAGATGCTGTGCGAGTTGTCATCATCTGCAAGAGAACAATAATGGGGTAATTCAAACATCAATGATAGAATAAAATCGCACGATAGAGAAAGAAAGAAGTGAGAATTTCCTGAAGTTCTATTGCCTCTAGAAAATAAGTACAGACATTTCCGTACTGATCCTTCAGACTCTACTAAGCTTGCTCATGACTCGTGAGACCTAGGCAACCTAGTGCTCTGATACCAACTTGTCATGACCTAAAATCTCACCCTCGTGACCGTGATGGCACCTAACATTTTATTTTTTAGGCAAGCCAATGTTAGCTAAGTTATTTATCCGATTTTAATAGTTCGATTTAAAATATTAATGGAAATAAACAATAATAACCTGAAATGGAATAATAAAGTTTTAAATGACGAAATCTAAATATATCCCAGAATCTGGGGTCAAGAATACATGAGTATCTAGAGTGCTACAGATAGAGTCTAAACAAAATACAATTGTTTGAAACTACATAAACAATAAAGATAATGTGGAAGGAGACTTCAGGGTTGCAGACGTCGTGCAACTATTCCTCAAGTCTCTAGAAGTAGCTAGATCCGAGCAGTCTCGCTATGCGCCGCTGGGATCAACTTCTGTATCTGCACAAGAAGTGCAGAAGTATAGTATGAGTACAATCGATCACATGTACCATATAAGTATCGAGCCTAACTTTGATGAAGTACTGACGAGGCTATGGCAAGTCACTCACAAATAAATTGTGCGAAATAATAATAACGGGAAATGTAGAAATAGAATAAAGCGATAAACTCATGAAACGGATCTGAAAACTAGCTAGTAGAGAGCCCCATAATAACCAGGCCTCAAAACTCATATTACAACACCAAGTATAACTCTACAATCTCAAACAATTACAATACAACATATCAAATCCCGTTACGGCGCGCAACCCCATCCACCATATCATCATATGTTAACCCTGGGCCTGCTTGGTCAAAACTCAAGATTTAGACCAAAATCCAATCATCCATTCACCCACAAGCCCGTTACGTGATTTGTTTTGAAATCCGGCCTCATCTCGAGGTCTAAATTTCACTACTATAAAATCTCTAATTTCTACCATGAAAATCCTAAATTTGATGTTGAAATCTCATGAAAAGTAATAGGGAATTGAAAGAAAGTGGATTGGAGTTGCTTACTAATAATTTTAGGAAGAAGAAATCCTTAAAAAATCGCCTCTAAAGTATTTAAGGTTAAGAAAATTGTGTAAAATAAGTTAAGTCCCGATTTTCCGCTCTTTTAACCCACGTGCAGATGTCACAATTGCGATGTCTTATTCTCAAGTTTACGTGCCAGTAAATGTATTTGGCCTTTTTTATATATTGTAAAATGTAGAAGAAGGAGATTAGATTAGAGAAAGAGTAGTTCGCAAAATGAGAAGAAGCCACACGTAGCTTTTAATGGACTTCATTTCGCGAATACAAATATTACGTTGAATTGGAGATAAAAGAAAGTGACAAAAGAAGTCTGAGTCAAATAAATAATGACCAACAACAAATAAGGGGTAGTTATCTGAAAATAGGGGATTTTTTTTTTGGTCATCATCGAGTAATTAGGGGTGGGCGTTCGGGCAATTCGGATTGCATATGAAATTTCGGTTTTGATTTTTAGTTTTCGGATTGACGAAATGACAATCCAAATCCAATCCAAATAAGTTCGGATTGGATCAGATTTTTTAAGTTCAGTTTCGGATTAATCGGTTTGGATATTTTGGATTTTCTATTTTGAGCTTATAAGTTGAGATGTCTCTTCTTTTTACAAAAATGAATATCCAAATGAAGTACTCATGTTAAATTGCCTGAAAAGTTCTTCATTCTCACCGCAATCATCCAAATAAAATATTAAAGTAATGAAATTATTATATAAAAAAAATAAAAAGTACAATAGAGACGTTAATACGACATATAAGAAGTAGAAATAGTAAAACCATGTCCAAATAGAAAGTATTCTCATAATAACTTAGTAATTAATATTTGTTATGAATAGAATTCTATTTGGAGTGAATGTCTATCTTGTAGAGAGTTTTACTTTGTGACTAAGTCATTTTTCCCCTATAAATAGAGGGGTCTTACCCCATTGTAATTCATCCCAAATCAATAAGAATTCTCTCTTCCTACTTTTCTCTACAATATTGTTCTTCTTCTTTTATTGTTTCATAACACGTTATCAGCACGAGACTCTACCGTCTCAAGAAGCTCTTTGAGAAGATTAAGGTAATTTTTCTCCTCTTTTTAATTATGACTGACATTATGAAAAGAAAGTTCATTGCCCTTGAAATTTCGGGCAAGAACTATATGACATGGGTGTTGGATGCTGAAATCCATTTAGATGCAATGGGTCTTGGAGACGCCATTAAAGACAGAAATAAAGCATCCACCCAAGACTGTGCTAAGGCCTTGATTTTCTTGCGCCATCACCTTGATGAAGGATTGAAAATTGAATATCTCACAGTCAAAGATCCACTTATTTTGTGGAATGGCTTAAAAGAAAGATATGACAACTTAAAGTTGGTCACTCTTCCACAAGCACGATATGATTGGGCTTATCTGAGGCTCCAAGACTTTAAGTCTGTTTCTGAATATAATTCTGCGATGTTCAGAATTACTTCTAAATTGAAACTCTGTGGAGATACTATCAGTGATTATGATATGCTTGAAAAAACGTTTACAACGCTTCATGCCTCCAATATGGTCTGCAACAGCAGTACAGAGAGAAAGGTTTCAAGAAATACTCTGAGCTGATTTCTCTTCTCCTTGTGGCTGAGCGAAACAATGACTTGCTCATGAGAAATCACGAAAATTGACCCACTGGGTCTACACCATTGCCTGAAGTGGATGAGGTGTATTCCCATTATGCTAAGCGTGGAAAAGGACGTGACTCTATTCGTAGTCGTGATCGTGGTCATGGTCGTGGCCGTAGACAAGGAAGAAATTTTCCTGGTGTTAATCATCCCCCAAAGAGAAATAACCACCAAAAGTGGAAAGGGAAAGATGATAAGCCAAAAGCAAATGGTTCAGAAACCGAATGCTATCGTTGCGGTGGAAAAGGGCATTGGGCAAATATTTGTCGTGTACCAAGATATTTGGTTGAGCTTTATCAAGCATCTCTAAAGAATAAAGGCCCTGAAGCCAATTTTGTCTCTGACAATGATTTTGACATCACCCACTTGGATGTGACAGACTTCTTTGAGCGCCCTGACGGAAAAATAGACCACTTGATCGGTGATGGATCCGTGGTTAAAGATGATTGAGTAGTTCAATTTCTATTTGTGCCTGTTCGTAGTAGCTAGATAAACATCATGTAATCACAGTTCTTTACATGAGTAGTAGTCATTAGTATCAATTAATATTTATACAAACATATACAATCATAAATTACGTGTGATGTTGGAAACAATCTTGTCTTTTATTTATTATTTTATTGTTCTGTTTACTTCATACAGATAGACTACTTATATCACTTTGATAAGCAATTATAGTATACACGTAGGTTAAGAATACGGTATTTTATGTTGACTGTTTATTAGTTACTAAAGCTTTTATTATCATTACAATAACTATAGTTGCACATTATATAAAAATTAGTTAGTGTTAATAAGAACTATAATCAGAACCATACGAGTCTGCACGTTACGAACACATAGAATCACTATGTAGTTTCATGAGTGTTCTAGTTAATGTGACGTAACAACATGCACATTATGACAAAATGACAAATAAACATGATTTATAATCTGTTGAAATTGTAACGACATTAGGATTATTGGGTATAAATAATGCAACCTTGAGTTCTAATGGCGGAAATATTTTCTTTTACTGTAATTGGATGAGGAAGACGGAATTCATGATTTGATTGAAAAGCCTTCTTTCCTCCTTAAACTTCATTATATTCAAACTTTGTTTCCTTTCCTTTTTTTTTCTCTGAAAATACTAATGTTTATTCGTATATTCCTTTTTGTATGTCAACTCATGGGAAGCAAATATGGATATTCCACAAAGCAAACTTGGATCAAATATTTGTTTAGTTGATTCATGTACAACACATACAATATTCAAAGAGAAGAAATATTTCTCTCATTTAAGTATGTGTAAGGCAGATGTTACTACAATTTCTGGTAGTAGTAAATTAATTGAAGGCTCTGGAAGAGCTACTATAACTCTGCCTAAG
>NW_017673541.1:96451-126099 GCF_001879085.1 Nicotiana attenuata
ATAAAGAAAACAACATCGGAATTTATTATACTTGCCGTATATGTTGATGACATAAACCTTATTGGAACTCCTATAGAACTCCAAAAGGCAATTGATTATTTAAAGAAGGAATTCGAGATGAAAGATCTCGGAAAGACAAAATTATGTCTTGGTTTGCAAATTGTACATTTGGCAAACGGAATTTTTGTTCATCAATCTACCTACATAGAAAAGGTACTGAAACGGTTTTACATGGATGGAGCACATCCATTAAGTACTCCGATGGTTGTTCGATCACTTGATGTGAATAAGGATCCATTCCGACCTCAAGAAGAGAATGAAGAGCTATTTGGTCCTGAAGTACCATATCTTAGTGCAATTGGTGCACTAATGTATCTTGCTAATACAACAAGGCCCGACATAACATTTTCAGTTAATGTCTTGGCAAGATATAGCTCTGCTCCCGCAAGGAGACATTGGAATGGGATCAAACACATATTGCGGTATCTAAAATGGACTACCGATATGGGCTTATTTTATGGCAACAATTGCAGTCCCGATCTTGTTGGTTATGCCGATGCTGGGTATTTATCTGATCCACACAAGGCTCGGTCTCAAATAGGTTATGTGTTTACCTGTGGAGGCACTGCCATATCTTAGCGATCGACTAAGCAATCAATTGTGGCTTCTTCATCTAATCATGCTGAGATAATTGCTATTCATGAAGCAAGTCGAGAGTGTGTGTGGTTGAGGTCTATAATACATCATATTCGAGACAAATGTGGTTTGAAATGTGACAAACTACCCACGATTTTGTATGAAGACAATGCAGCATGCATAGCTCAATTGAAGGGAGGATTCATAAAAGGAGATAGGACAAAGCACATTTCACCAAAGTTATTTTTTACACATGATCTTCAAAAGAATGGTGATATTAATGTGCAACAGATTCGTTCAAGTGATAATATGGCTGATTTGTTCACAAAATCTTTACCAACGTCAACCTTCAAGAAGCTAGTGTACAAGATCGGGATGCGAAGGCTCAAGGATGTGAATTGATGCTTTCATCAGGGGGAGTTAATGCTCGTTGTACTCTTTTTCCCTTATAAGGTTTTGTCCCACTGGATTTTCCTTGCAAGATTTTTAACGAGGCAACCAAAAGGCGTATTATTAGATATGTGTACTCTTTTTCCTTTTCTAGAATTTTTCCCATTGGGTTTTATTTTAGTTAAGGTTTTAATGAGGCACATTACTTATTGAGTAGACATTCAAGGGGGAGTGTTATGAATAGAATTCTATTTGGAGTGAATGTCTATCTTGTAGAGAGTTTTACTTTGTGACTAAGTCATTTTCCCCTATAAATATAGGGGTCTTACCCCATTGTAATTCATCCCAAATCAATAAAAATTCTCTCTCCCTACTTTTCTCTACAATATTGTTCTTCTTCTTTTATTGTTTCATAACAATATTGATATATATGATAATATCTAATGGGTAGGGTATTGAACTTATTACTATTGACATATGGATAATGGACTAAATATAAAGTATAAGAATTTTGAATTTTTGGATATCCAAAAATTCGAAATATAATATCCAATTCGAAATCCAAAAATTTTAAAAATTAAATCCAAAATCCAATCCGTAGTCCGAAAATCCAAACCAAAATTTCAAGAAATTCGGATTTCGGTTTGGATTTCGGGTTGGCCCAAAGTATGTCCACCCTTACGAGTAACAACGCCATGTCTGCTTCTTTTCTTGCCAATGGTCAATGTAACTTGGTAACCCTTTTTTTCTTTTCCAAGCAAAAAATATTACTCCTTTCGTTTCGATTTAGATGACATTTTATTTATCAAAAGTCAAACTGTGTGAAAATTTTCCAACATATTGATAAATTTTTGTAATCATATTGACATGAGAAAAATTACAAATTATAGTACTTTTCGTATAGTTATTGAAATAAAAATTGCACCGGCGCCCTATTTGGTCTTCCCCATTTAACCTGTACCTACTTTTTAAAATTTTTTTAACTTGTACCCACCTTTTAAATAACTTCAAGCCTTTTTTCCTCTTTCTTCTTCTTCGGGTGACAGTGATTTTATATGGTGTTTGTGAACATATTTTAAGGTAGTTTATGATATTTTACAATGATGAGCTGTTGTGGCGCTTTATTTTTCTATTGCTTAGGGTTTTTTCTTCTTCTTTTTATTAATTGCAAAATGGGTTCGTTAGATTTATTGGTGTTCTGACAAATTGATGATTGGAGTATGTTCTTGATGATATTTGGAGGTTATATTTCAGATGTGAACTCATTTGGAGTAGATTTAGGTATTAAATTGTATATTGGATTGTTAAAATTCGAAAAGCAAATTTCTTTATCTGGGTAATTTCGCACATCAGGCCTATTTGGCCTTAAGTGCATGAAAACGTTGGTTGCACTTCAGACCTTTTGACATTAAGTACATCTGATGTGTAATTTTTCACTTCGAACTTATTGGCCTTAAGTGTAGGAAAACGTTTGTTGCACTTCAGTCTTTTTGGCCTTAAGTGTATCTCAAGTGCAATTTTTCACTTCAGGCTTATTGGCCTTAAGTGCATGAAATCATTGGTTACACTGCAGACGTATTGGCCTTAAGTGCATCTGAAGTACACTTTTTCACTTAAGACTTATTGGTTTTAAGTGCATCTGAAGTGCAATTTTCACTTCAGACTTATTGACCTTAAGTGCATGAAACCATTGGTTACACTTCAGACCTATTTGGCCTTAAGTGCATCCGAAGTACACCTTTTCACTTCAGACTAGTCTTAAGTGTAGGAAAACATTTGTTGTACTTCAGAACTTTTGACCTTAAGTGTATCTGAAGTGCAATTTTTCACTTCAGACTTATTGGCCTTAAGTGCATAAAATTATTGGTTGCACTTCAGACCTATTTGGCCTAAAGTGCAATTTTTTCAGTTCAGACGAATTTTTTTTTTTAAAACTTCGAACCCGATAAGTCTGAAGCTAACGTAAAGTGGGTAGGCTTGCAAATTTTTTGCAAAGAGGGTATAGGTTCAATTGTGACCCCAAAATCGGGTATAAATACAAAAGCCCTGTTATTGAATATCTAAATTTTAATTTTAAAAAATTGAGTTGAAATAATTCAATTTAGCTTTAAAATTTGTCAAATTAACTTTTAATAAGCGAAATGTGTCATCTAAATTGAAACGGAGAGAGTAAAAAATAAGATTTTTATGTTGTTACAGTTTAATAGATAATTACAATTCTTACTATATAAGCAAGGAATTAGAGAAAACGCATGTCTAACCTGTCATGGCCAAACTCTCGACGTCTTACTATATGTTTGCCTAACCATTAGAGTTAGATTCTATAAAACATAGAGACGTCTGGATGAAAAATAGAAAAATAAATAGAAATATCAATTAAAGCTTGTGATCCTCACATAATACAACAAAGCAACCCTCGAAAACCCAATATGTCAATAGATAAAAAGAACATAAAAGACAAAATTCACCTAACCCACAAATTTGGTATAATCTTTTTATCTTTCAATAAAGATGCAGTTTGAGTCTTTAATAGCACGATCTCTTTGAACTCCATATTTCCATCAAATATTTTAAGGTCCAATCGATTATGAAATCTCGTCACCATCACCATTATTAGTTTGAGATGATTCATGCAATAATAAAGATTCTACAAAAGGATCTAATCTCGGTAAAACAGAAAAATATATGACTTTTATTATTATTATTATTATGAAAGAACCTACCGAGTCATAACAGCCAAAACGGGTTATTATTATTATTATTATTATTATTATTATTATTATTATTATTATTATTATTATTATTATTATGCAATAATAAAAATTGTATAAAAAGATCTAAATCTTACTTAAAAGTAGGGGTGTTCATGGTTTGGTTTGGGTTGGTTTTTCCCTAAAAGAAAACAAAACCAAGTAAGTCAGTTTTTCAATATTGGAACCAAACCAAACCAATTAAGTCAGTTTTTTATTGATTCGATTTTTGTCAGTTTTTCGGTTTTTTCAGTTATTTATCGGGTTTTTTCTTAAATATGAGACATACACTACCAAACACATATTCCGGCGACTACATTTTCAATGTAACACTATCAAACCAATTGCTCTTTGAGAAATTTATCATTTACCAAAATATATTGATATAATTGAATCAAATAGTGATGAATAATTTAAGTACTCAATTAAAAATCAATTATTTCTAACATAAAATAAATTCTTGTATTTAGCAAAAGAAAACTACCAATCAAACTAGAATGTAAAGGCAAAAAAATTAGATTATTATAATAGCAAAGAACTAGACTAAAAATACAAATGATTAATATGAACTATAAAATTTTAGAAACTTTATATAAAAATATACATATATATATATATATATATATATATATATATATATATAGGTGTAATAATAAATTTAAATAGCTATTTTTATAGTCGGTTTGGTTCGATTTTTTTCGGTTATTTTTTTATTAAAATTAAAACCAAACTAAATTTGATCGGTTTTTAAAAGTCAAAACCAAAATCAAACTAAATTTGATCGATTTTTAAAAGTTAAAACTAAAACAAAACCAAACCTAAAAAAGTTGATCTTTTTGATCGATTTGATTCGATTTTCGGTTTTTCGAGTTTTTTTAAAAAACCGTACTTAAAAGGAATGATAGAGGGCCTTAAATACTAGGGCCAGCAATGATTCTCCTTATTTCAATAGGAGTATCAAAACCCACCAAAGAAAAAAAGAAAACCACAGACTTAAACACACCACCGACAGAATTAAAGGGCAGCATTGTCAATTCCCACTACTTCGTGTATAAAACAGCGGCAAAGCTATGGCTTTTTAGTCATAATCGTGAAAAGACCGCTCGCCCCACGGCTTTGCTTAGGTCATCGGCTGGGATTTTTTCTGTCGTTTTTTAAGCGGCTCGGCTCGACTCTCGATTATGTTTAGGCTTTGGCTTTAGTTGAGCCGTTTGTTAAAGTAATTACAGTATATGAACATTTGCATTGCATGTGTATCATATATCAATCACTTCAAAATAGTATATTATATAATGTTTTTTCTGTTTTAATTTATGTGGATCTATTTGATTAGGCACTAATACAAAGAAAAATAAAGGTTATTAGATTTATGATGTAAAATGAGGCACATATATTTTGTGTGGCTAAATCATTACATAAAAGTTAAATTAATTTCAAATTGAAAAAATATCATTCTTTGGCACGAACTAAAAAGAAATCTTCACGTAAACTGAAATAGATGAAGTATTAAAATATGTTTGTAATGAGTATTAATACCAATCTTGAAGGAAAAAATACAAGTTCAAATTGATTAAGGATGATCCTATCCGATCGATTTGATGAACGCAAAAAGATTAGATATCTTTTAAACCTGCAACATTCAACAAATAAATATACAGCTTTTCATGTCACCAATTTAAGGGAGGAATGTTTACCTTGAAAATACGAGTAATAATTAAATTTAATCTGTGATTTTAAAGATATGTGATTTAATTCAATATCAATTAATAATCAAGAAATATCAAGTAGGAATGAAAGAAATAAGTAAATCAAACTAATGTAACTCAACAGCAGTGGCCTCGAGCTTAGTGACCTCGAGGTGGGTTTAGAACAATAAGAATAATTAAGCAAGAAAAGTAACGTAAGAACAATAAAGCTAAAGGAGAATTCTGATGAACACTATGCAAAAAGTAGAGAGTATATTCTTTGCTCAATTATTAGATGATGTTACAAATGATTGGGGTCCCCTTTATATAATAGGGGAACCTTAAATAAGGTATATTTCTATTTACAGTAAGGAATATTCTTGGTACAGCTGTCTAACCGCCTGGTACGGAATTGTATGATCCTACTCCGGGATTTGCGGCATGATTTTGGGGACGTGGCAGGAATCTAGCTCATTCTGTTGTAAATCCATAACGGTAACTAATTCGGAGTCGAGCATACTCAGCCTTGGAACTCTTTGTACTCCTATCTCTCGAGCATTGCGTTCTGTCTTCGAACTCGAATCTTGTCCATCAGGCTCGAACTCGACCTCGCCTGGACTTGGGCATAGGATGGACCCTCGAACCTATAAATAGGAGGAATATGGTTTGACCGTATACAAAGAAACGACAACCTACGTACGAGAATACGAAGAATAGGCAGCTATTAATTTCTTGGTAACACAAAAAATAGTCCAGATTTGATAATGGATACATTTATTATGAAGTTGACGATTATCAAAACTTTCGTAATAAGTAATTAGAAAAGATATAAAGTACCTAATTCAATATTTGCGGATGAATTTAGTGTGTTGGAGAGAGCTTTCTTTTCCAATTGAAAATAACTTTGGTAGAAGAAATTAGATAATTGAGTTCGTACCTACTTATGATTTAACAAACGAATAGAAAAGAAAAGGCTAGATGAATATATAATTACTGTTATGAAGATGGAAAGGACAAATATTAACTGAACATTTTAATAGCTGAGATAAAATATATGAAATAACTAGTGAAAGATGAAACAATTTTAGGGAATTGAATAGGCAACATAAACTGAATTTTTTTTGCTAATAACATAAACTGAATTGATATGTCAGGCGAAACCCACAAATACAATCCAAATGTCACAATTATAAGGAATTGAATTGGCTGCATGAGTTAAATTCATCTTTTACTTTTGTATTTCTACTATTTATTTTACAAATTAAATAATACGCAACTCATTCCCAAGAGAGAGAGTCTCAGAATCTAGGATCTATAATTCAGAAGGATGAGGAGATAGATGAGGATGTCACATACCGTATCGGAGCAGGGTGGATGGAGTGGAGGCTCGCTTCCGGTGTCTTATATGACAAGAATGTGCCGTTGAGACTTAAAGGTAAGTTCTACAGGGTAATGGTTAGACCGACTATGTTGTATGGGGCAGAGTGTTGGCCAGTCAAAAACTCCTATGTCCAACATACGAAAGTAGCGGAAATGAGAATGCTGAAATGGATGTGTGGGCATAATAGATTGGATAGAATTAGGAAAGAAGTTATTCGGGACAAGGTGGGAGTGGCCCTATGGAGGCAAAGATGCGTGAGGCAAGGTTGAGATGGTTCAGACATGTTAAGATAAGAAAAACAGATGCCCCTGTCAGGAGACATGATCAGAGGTTAGCCTTGGAAGGTGAGAGGAGGGGTAGAGGTAGGCCAAAGAAGTCACGGGGAGAAGTAATCAGGCGGAACATGGCGCAACTTGAGCTAACCGAAGACATGACCCTAGATAGAAGGGTGTGGAGGTTGAAGATTAGGGTAGAAGGTTAGTAGGTAGTCGAGCGTTTCCATTTGTCTTCTCTAGTTCGGTAGTATTAGAGCTAGTACGGTACCCTTTTTTCCTTAGTTTGCTATATTCGCATGTCTCGTTCTGCTATTACTTGCCATCAGTAATTCCGTAGTTTGCTAGCAATACTTCGTTCATATTCTCGTTTGCTGCCTTGGATTTAGTTTTCTAAATATGTTATCTTGCGATTACTTGTTATCGGTACCCCTTCCATATTCTCTGTTACTATATTCGATTTAGTTTTCTAACTATTTGTCTTGCTATCAGTAGGGGCGTCAATGGTTCGGTTCGGACGGTTATTTTATAAAATTTGTACCACACCAATTTTTCGGTTATTCAATCATGTATAACCAAAATTAAACTTTTCAAAACCGTCCCAGTCATGTCAGTTTCACGTAGGTATCAGTACGGTTCGGTTAGTTTTCGGTATTATCTTAAATATCATGTAAAATTCACCAGTAGAAGTAAAATGCAATAACATATGTTCTTTTGCAGGACTTACCAAAACTTTCTAGATATTTTTACTGTTTAAACGGTGATGAATTAAAAAAACATGAAAGATGGCTAGAGTATAGATCCATCAACTATTCGACAACAACGTAAAAGAAACCAAGTAAAATCAAAGAAAATATAAATCACACGAGTGAAAAGATATTAGCCAAGTCGGGACTCAAGAATAAAGTTTATATTAAATATTCAGAAAGATAAATCTAAATTGTATGAAAGGAAACATATTCAATACATTCTACCCATAATCGCTAGAATACTTTGTGTCTTGCTAATAAAGATACTTGAAATAACTTAGTTTAAGTATAAGAAACATAATAGATTTTAGGAATTAGTATTTTGAGTTTAATTACTTGTTTGCTTGTAACAGATTTCATAAGTCCAAGATCCAATGAAAGAATTAATGCATTATTCACTTTAAACTTATTATATAAATATATTGTCCACATATAAATTTATTCGATACGGTTCGGTATTTTTTTAATTTATTTTTATAAAATAAAAAACATACCTTAATTATCGGTACGGTTATAGATTTATATAAAATTTCTTTAAAATAAACCAAAAAATCGGTTCGGTGTAATACTGTTCGGTCGGTTTAGTCGGTTTTCAAATAAGTTTTCGAATATCTATTGACACCCCTAGCTATCAAGGCTTCTTTCACCTTCTTTAGCCGAGGGTCTATCGATAACAGTCTCTCCACCCTTCCAGGTTAGGGATAAGGCTGCGTACCTCCCCAGACCTCACTTGTGAGATTATACTGGGTTATTGTTGTTGTTGTTGTTGTTGTATTTTACCAATTATTTGAAAATAAATTTACCTTTTGATACAAAAATATCACTGCATGGGTAATCTTCAAGTGAAGGGTAAAATAGTCATCAAGTTTTATGGCTATTTTAGTAATTTAATTTTTACTTAAAGAACTCACACTTATAATATAGTATGATATGATGATGATTATTGAAAAAGAATTACTCCTATTCGTTGTTTTCACCGGATCTAATTAATGCAAAATATATCTCATATATAAGCTTTTACTACTTCTGTCGCATTTAATGTTTGATTGAGCACGGATTTTAAGGAAATTATTTTTAAAAAAATATGATTTAAAATAAAAAAATAAATATTAGTGTAACTATAGTTATTTCATTAATATAAATTGAAGCGTTTAAAGTTAAATCGTTTTTATATAAGATATTATTTTAGAAAAGATTAAAAATGTAACACACAAAATGAAGAAAAAGGAAATTTTAATTAATCACAATTAAATAATACTTTAAATTTAATTTGATATATAACATTAGTTTTCGATCTGATTTATTAAGATTATGTATGCAAACACTTTGAGACTTCTAAGCTCTATCAAAGTGTATTTCGATGAAGTGAATAAGTTATCAAGTGACTTAGTTTTGATAATTTGTGATAAGAACCTGCTAAATAGAAGTGTAGTTTTCTTTTATGAATTTAAATATTTGGAGATAATTAAATATTTTTGAAAAGATGCCAAGTCCAGATGAAACAAATGAATTAGTTGCTTTTCTTTTAAATTTTTGCTAAAAGAAAAAAAGTCGAGAAATTTAAATGCGAATAATGTTTCTGACAAGAAACAAGAAGGCTGGTATTAGAAACAAAGATTGTTAAAACTTGTTTCTGCATTTTGAAAGATCTTTTTCGTTTATGTGGATATATTATTATTTGAATAGTCAAACAAGATTTTATTTGATTACGTTTTTTCAAAATTTCAAAATATTTAAAATTATTAACTAGTGTGACGTATAGTACTTTTTCTGTAGTTTCTAAATATGTATTATTTTTTTTAAAAAAAAGTTGATAATCCCATATATGAATTTGTGCCAAAAAAGTCAGTTTGAGCATTGTTGTACCATATTTTATACAAGTTAAAACAAAACACTACATATGATATTTTACAAGGTTGATTGAAGTTGTGCAGTCACCACATGATATTTGAGGTACACTAGGACACCAAAAATAATTTTATGATAAATATTGATTATGATCTGCAAGAACTTATGAAAATTTGAGTAAGGATTCGAATTATTCTAAGGGAAAGGGCTTCAGCATCCCTTAGGATCTACTACAGTGTGATTCTCATTTGGAACCAATTAAGTTACACTAGGGACTGTGCAAAAATAATTAGCTATTATTACGAATATTTATTTTTAAAAAAATGAACAAGAGAATGGTCGATAATGAATGTATATGGTAAATAAATATAAAATATTTATATATGTGTGCAGTAAAGCACATGTAAAGAAGTAAATATTTAGACTTTTATTAGGGCTAGGATGCTCTCGGCGCACGATTAGTGAGGATAACTAACATGCGTCATGACCCGCCAATGCTGGAAACGAAAGGAGGAATCACCATCGCTGGTAACGCAACCGACAAAGGAGACTAGTAACACCGAAACAGGGGTAATTCAACAATTACCCCCATGAAACTATCTCATTGGCTGTCGGGAATGAGAAGTGCACCTACGATACTCCAAGCACCGCCGATGCAGAAAGTGCACCCACCAGAGGTAACCATGGCTACAACTGCAAGGAAATTGACCTATTTTGCTATTGCTGGAGAAAACACAAAGATAATGGCGGATGTGGTCAAAGGGAATTGGGTCAGCAACAAGGGCTATAATTGAAGTTTTACCCACCAGAAATTAGGGATGGAATTAAAGTGGTGAAGCTCAAGTCGGATGAATTAGATCAACAATGTCATAAATGAAAAACAACCCTAATTGGCTATGTAATTGGGGAAAATCAACCGTTCAAGGAGATGTTGAAGTTTGCCGATGGAGTGTGGAATTCCGTAGCAACCCAAATGCATTCCTTCATGACGATGGCTATTTTTCCTTTCGATTTGTATCTATGGAAGATAAACTTCAAATACTGCAAAGTGGACCTTACACCTTTAACAATCGGCCAATGATTCTAAAGGACTGGGTCCTTAAGTCAATATCCAAAATGAACCCATGCGTGGATTCCGTATGGGTCATATTCCCAGGCTTACCAATTCAGTGCTGGGCGAAGGAAAATCTAGGAAGGATTGCAAGCTCACTAGGTAAACCAATTTGTACTGATAATTGACTGCCCAATATGAAAGGATATCCTATGCTAGGGTCCTTATATAAATGGATATCAGACAATGCCTGATAGGCTCACTATTGAAGACCTAATGGGAAGCTATGGGAGTAGGTTATTGAGTATAGGTGGCAACCAAAATTTTGTCAGGATTGCAACCATTTTGGGGATCTAACAGGTGAGTGCAAAAAGAAGGCAAGGAAAACTCAAGCAGCTGACAAACCCCACAAAAAGAAGAATAGGAAGGCTAAAATGGAGTGGAAATCCAAACTAACAGGGCAACTAGCTGAATAGGTGCCTCCTAAAGATAAGGAGGAGAGCACTACTGAAAATTTTTAGCAACAAGTGGAGGATATGCAGGTTCAAATAAATGGTAGAGGCAAACATGCAGTAGTATATCATGGGACAAAGCAGAGGAAATAACATCTCAGTGATCTAGATGTACTTGCCAAGAGTAACCAATATGTTATGTTTAGTATACGGGAGAATGATCAAGGAACCTCAGATCATGGGACAAATGCAGGATCCTCATAGGGGGTTAGAGAAAGGGATCAACCATACCGCTATACCCCCATCTCAATGATCATTTGTGCTTGGAATATTAGAGGAGTTAACAAGTCCTTTAAATAAAGAGAGTTCAAGAGATTTCTGAATAAGATCATGATAGATTTAGTTGGGTGCTTTGAGACTAGGGTTAGAAAGCTTAAGGCTGCCGGTACTAAAAAAAGCTTGATGTGAAATGGAAGTTCATTGACAACTACAACTCTTCTCCTAATGGTAGAATTGGATTGGATAGAGATCTAATTCAGTAGCAATGACAACATAGACTCTTCATCTCAGTTAATTCATTGTCAAGTTAAGGATAGACAATCAATATTTAGTAGTTGCATTGTTTATAGAATCCATACTGTAGCAGATATGACGACCTTATGGGATCAACTAATACAACTTAATACAGTGATCATTGGACCTTGTCTCATCATTGGAGACTTTAATAGTATATTGTATGCGGGGGACAAGATTAATAATATACCAGTACATCAATCCGAGATTGTATACTTTCAGTAATATGTGGAAGATAGTGGTGTAAGGCAACTCACAAAAAGGGAAGCCAATACTCCTAGAGTAACAAAAGAGAAGCAGGGGAGAGAATTTACAACCACATAGACTAGTATTTAAAAATGCAGATTGGTTTAGCTATTACAATGGCATTGAGGCTAACAATATGATGCCAGAGATCTCTGATCAGACTCCTATAATGCTGAATACAGAAACCAAAAGAACAAACGACAAAATACCTTATAGACTGCACAATGTCCTACTGAAACAGGAAGGATACAAATAAGCAGTTGCAAAATCCTATGCACAGGACATACATGGCTATACTATGTTTATCATATGGAGGAAGTTGAAGATAATAGAGGAGGCCACTAAAGACATGCACAAAGATATGTCCTCTATAGATCTCAAGCTAACACAACTCAAAGAACAACTGAAGCATACACAGGAAACACCGAATGAGGACTGCTTTAATCCACAACTATTGAGCAGGAAAAGCTAAAACTCATTCAATTGGAAAAATAAGAGAGAGTACAAGAGCAGATCTTTAAACAAAAATCTAGGCCAGCCTTGATTGCATATGGTAAATCAAATTCTAAGTATTTCCATGCATACTTGAAAGATAGATAGGAAAAGAATAAAATATCATCAATCTATAATGAAGCCAACATGAGACTAACGGAACCACCATTGATGCAAAAGGAATTCTTCGGTTTCTTTCAAAAATTGCTAGGAGAAGCAACTCCGGTTTCACATGGACTTGATGTGAGTGTAGACAGAAATGGTCCCTGCCTGACACTGGCACAACAATAGCATATGCTTCTACCAGTAACTAGAGAGGAAATCATAAAGGTTTTCAAGACTTACCCCTCGACAAAGCACCTGGTATAGATGGATACCCAGCTGAGTTCTTTAAGGAGTTTGGCCACTTATTGAAGAGGAAGTAATCAATTCAGTGCAAGAATTCTTTATACCTAGGAAATTACTAAAAGAAGTAAATAGTACTAATGTTACAATAGTACCAAAGACTCCAAATCCATCCTTTGTCCAAGAATTTTTTTTTCAACTTGTCAAGGAATATAGACCAATTGCTTGTTGTACAACCCTATACAAAATCATATTAAAAATTTCGATAGGAAGACTAAAACCAATAGTAGGGCATCATAATTAGCTTTCATTGAAGGGAGGAATATTCTGGACAATGTGATCATAGCACATGAGCTACTGAAAGGGTATTCTCAGAAATCATCATCTAATTATGTGGAATGAATCTTCTTGGAAGGATTTCTATTGAAGTTTGGGTTTCCTACTAGACTATAGAGTATGTAAGCACTGTAAGCTATTCTCTACTAATTAATGAGGTGTTGACTCCCATATTTAATGCAAAGAAGGGGATGAGACAAGGTGATCCCATGTCACCTTATCTCTTTGTGTTAGTAATGGAGTACCTAAATAGAGCTCTAAATCAATTGAAGTTGAATCCAGACTGCAACTACCATCCAATGTGTGCAAAAATAGAGATTGTGCATATTTGCTTTGCAGATGACTTATTGATGTGCTGCATGGTAATCCTATCTCTATACAACTCATGATTGAGTGTTTTGCCATGTTCTTTGAAGCATCAGGCCTCAAAGCCAATATGGAGAAAAGTTAAATTTGGTAGGGGTCTCTACTCAAGTAAAAAAGAAAATCCTATCACTAACACCACTTTACTTTAGGTACTCTCCCTTTCAAGTACTTAGGAGTACCTTATCCACAAGAAAACTTACTATAAGTGAGTGTTTGCCCCTAGTGGATAATATAGTTGCTAGAGTTAAAAGCTGGGCTTCCAGATTGCTTTCATATGTAGGCATAGTACAACTTATCAAGAGTGTACTCTTTAAAATGCAAACCTACCGGGCATAAGTGTTCATGCTTTCCAAAAAGGTTCTGACTATGGTGATTGCAGTATGTAGAAACTTCATATGGCATGTAACTGAAGAAAACAACAGGAGAAATCTTGTAGCATGGGATACAGTTTGCCAACCCAAGTCTATAGGGGGTCTGAATGTTATAAACCTATTTCCGTGGACCAAAGCAGCTATAAGTAAACTAGTATGAGTCATCACTCAAAATAAAGACAAGCTATGGGTATTGTGGGTACATACACATTACATAAAGGAAAAGTATCTAGACGTTGTACCTACTCCAAAGCAAGCCTCATGGGTAGTGAGGAAATATTTGATGCTCGAAATTGGCTAACAACCGGAGTTGCAGAGTTGAATTCACATACATCTGATGACAAATTTATAATAAAAAATGCATATACTGCTAGTGTTCCACAATACCAAAAGGTGTTATGGAGGTTGATGGTAATAAGCAGAGGACTAATTCCTAGGAACTCCTTCATACTTTGGATGGCAGTTCAGAAAGGACTTGCAACAACTCATAGGTTACTAAGCTAGGGAATTCAAGTACCGTATGCATGTGTCTTACGCTCTACAAGAACAACTGAGACACATAGCTACTTATTTTTTGAATGATCATACTCTAAGGACATCTGGGGCAAACTATTGAAATGGATGAACATCAACATGCAATTACATCAGTGGGAGTATGAAGTTGTATGGCTATCTCAGAGAAGGAATAATAGAAAATTAATTGGAGAGATCATGAGGTTCCTATTTGCAGCACCAGTGTACCACATTTGGGCAGAAAGGAACAACAGAAGATTCCAATAAATCAGCCGAGATAGCAGTGATAGAATCCGAGAAATGATCCTACACGTGCACATTGCATGACAAAGACAAAACAAGTGGAAACAAGTACTAGAAAACCTAGATAGTTACCCTACCTGATTGTGTAACAGGAGTAAATATAGCAGTAGAATACATCGATAGATGTTAGCTTGTTAGCCTACATCAGGTACTATGAGGCCAATAGATAGACAATAGCTATTCTCTTTGATTATTTTGTAAGACATGTCTCTAGAGTCCAAAGAGCAGGTGGTGTGTATATTTGATACTTTGGTTAGTAAAATTTTTAAGCGTTAACCATATAAAAAAGTAAATATTTATGAGTGAAAGAATTATATAATAAAAACAAATGAACAGTTGGGTACATCTGAGAGGAACACAAATTTTAATCGAAATAGAAGGAAGATTAATCATGAAACTCGTCAATTCAAACGCAATCAAGAAGTACTACATCTGAAGATCCAACTTGGTTTTTGTTTTATTGTAATTTTGCATTGTTTATTGTTACCGAACTAAGCTTTGACCTGATTTTTCTTGGTGGGATACGTAGGCAACCCATGTCGGATATGATCTCACTATAATAGGAAATCTAAAAATGTTATCTCTATGTAATTAGAATTACGTTGCAACCTAATTTTCCTTGGTGGTATATGTTGGAACCCACACCGGGTTCCGCCCCTTTATTGATTTTTCATATCTGTTATCTGAAGTACGTTCTAACCTTCTTCTAATTTCTAGGATACACATACAACTAGAGTCAGATTCTGTCAAATTATTTTTTTTCCTTTGAATTATGTTCTGACCTGATTTAATTTTAGGCGAAATACATAAATGTCCCCTCCAAGTTGTCCACAACGATCATTTGAGCATCTCAACTGACCTATTTATCAAGTAGACACCTAAAATTATTTTTCAATGTATCTCTTAAACCCTTCAAAGTGACATGGCAAAATGTGTGTACTACACTCGCGTTGCAGCAAGTGAAGCTTTCAAAATTGTGTTTATTTCTTTTTTTTTTTAATGTAACTGGTAGAGCCCACTTTTCCTCACTCTTTCTTCTCCAAAATTTTTTTCTGCTATTCATTGCACCTTAACCCACCATTCTTAACATTACAACTTTACCATGATAGTAAATGTGCAAAACAATAGAAGCCATTGAAAACCCCGGCCCGTAGAAGCCATTGGAAACAATAGAAGCTATTCACTGCACAAGTTATTTTCATTCATTCCTCTTCAGCTAATCCCAAGAGGAAAAAATTGGTGGTGAAACAATGGTGTCTTCAGCTGCAATTAATGGAGCTCGTCGGAACAGATTTTTCGGCAAAAATCCGGCTAGAAAATAAGGTCAACGAACAACAACGCTACTGCCATGGTTACACCGGCTACTTCTAAAACCCAACTCAGAAGCAAAAATAACAGACCCCAGAAATTCGAAATTTTGCAGCAACATGGACAATAAACAGGAAATGGTTCATGATTGTTGCCGGCGTCCATGGCTACCGGCATCAATGGCTATTTGGAAATGGCTGAAGGCACTCCGTGGAGGAAAGGTTCGTTTGGACAGAAGCAACAGCGCCTTGGAAAGGAGGTTTGTAAACCGTTTTGAGCAATTTTGTCCAATTTGGCAGTTTGAGGTCACAAGTAGCTTCATATTATGTGTATCGACTTGCATGCGCAGTCCGGACGTGAACCCAGAAAGCTTTTATGTGAAAATATGAAGAAAAAATAGCAATTTTTAGAGTTAAAATTTGGTTTTTAGTTGACTTTGGTCAATATTTTTGGTAAACGGATCCGGATTTGTGTTCCAACAATTCCGGGAGGTCCGCGGTAAAATATGAGATTTGGGCATATTCCCGGAATTAAAATTCGAGGTCCCTAGCCTTAGAAAATAATTTTTGAAGAAAATTGTTGTGCTGGTTTTTAGAGGAAATAAATAAATGAAATAATATTTACTCGTTGGTATCGGGCCCGTATTTTAGTTCTGGAGCCCAGTACAAGTTTGTTATGATATTTAAGTCCTATCTGTAAAATTTGGTGAAAATCAGAATTGATTTGACGTGATTTGGACGTCCGGTTGAAATGTCATAAAATCATGAGTTTTGCGGTTAAAGTCATAGTTTTTGATGTTATTTTGATGATTTGATTGCACGAGCAAGTCCGTATGATATTTTTTGACTTGCGTGCATGTTTGGTTTGGAGCCCTGAGGGCTTGGGTGAGTTTCGGATAGGCTTAGGCTATGTTGCGATTGTTTTTGGATGCTTCATCGTTGTTTCTTCAAGCGAAAATAATACTACATTGAGCAAATGAGATGCAAATTTAGTTTTGTTTGAACCATTAGATCCATATCAAATTACCGAGCCATAAGAAAAAGAATCATCGAATTTGGACTTCGTATGAGGAAGCTATGCTCATTTTTGTGTCAGGAAAAATTGTTGGTTCTGGTGTGGTCGCAAATGCGAACTTTTTAACGCATTTGCGCCCAGCTCGCAAATGCGAGATTTTTTGTCGCAAATGCGACTTCTGCCAGCCCTGTGTTGTTCGTAATTGCGAGGGGCTCGCAAATGCGAACCCTGGGTCGCAAATGCGACATCTGAGGCCTGTTAAGTGAGGTTTTCGACGAGATTTTTACCCATTTTTCAATTTTCTCAAACCCTAAACCTCCATGGACGATTTTCCAAGGACCCAAACTTCTTCAAATCAATGGGTAAGTGTCACTAATCAATTTCTCACATTATCCCTTTCCTGCAATGGATCCGGTGGAAAAAGGGTTGCTAAATTTATACCGTCCGTTATTTCATATGTGACGATAGGTCGAACTAAAACAAAAAACTTTTTCTTGCTAGGTGTAATCCGTTGGACATAGATCCAATTTTTCACTTTTTTGGATTCCTTGGAATTTCTTTTTCCTGTTCCTGGTGGTATCAAAACGCCGGTATGTCGGGATATCTTATCTGTCTCTCCAGGAAAATGGATATCTCCAGAAAAGTCTAACTATATTTTGTGATTATATCTTAGATTTAACATCAAATCAATGAGAATCTAAAGGAAAATTTGGGATAAATTGTGAAATCTTTCATAAATGTAAAATGATGATTTGAATGACCAAATGGTATCGGAAATAGATAATTTTTGTATGGGTGAACTCATAGCGGAATGGGTGTTCGATTTTTCGTAAATTTTATCGGGTTCCGAGATGCGGGCCGGGGAGTTGACTTTTGTTGACTTTTTTGCAAATTGTACAAGAATCATAGTTTTGTCAATTAAAATTATTTTCTCTTGCATTGTTTGATGTATTCAAGTCGTTTTGGCTAGATTGAGTCGAGCGTTGATGAATTAGTCATGAAAAAGCTAAATTGAATATTGAATTGGCCGGATTGAGGTAAGTATCTTGCCTAACCTTGTGTCGGGGACTTTCTCTTAGGATTTGAGTCTTCTATGCTGATTGTAGTCCGTGCATGCGAGGTGACGAGTGGGTGCTCGGACTTATTTGTGGAAAATTTGCTCTAGGGTTCTTAGGTCCTTATGTTCATCATGTGGAAAGTAGACCGTTATAATTGGTTTTCCTTATTGCTTAAATTGCCTCTATATGCTCCATATGATGTTATTAGCTTTCCTCTAATTCTACGTGTTACATTGACCCTTAATTGCCTTGATTGAAGTGATTGGCTTCCTTATTGTCTTGATACTCCTTGATTGTAAGTTCCTCTATGACTTCGTGCAAATATAATACATGTCCAATTGTTGTAGTTACCGGTGTAGCTATCACGTGCTTATTACGTCTTGTTGTTTTGTTGAGGTTATCATGCTTCTTGGTTTTTCTGTGACCCTTAATATGTATTGTTGAATCCCTTGCCGGGACTTTATTGTTTCTATTGTTGATTCCATTGTCGGGACGTTATTGTTTCTATTGTTGACTCCCTTGCCGGGATGTTATTGTTTCTATTGTTGATTCCCTTGCGGGGACGTTATTGTTTCTATTGTTGACTCCTTTGCCGGGATGTTATTATTTCTATCGTTGATTCCCTTGCCGGGATGTTATTGTTTCTATTGATTGATTTCCTTGCCGGGATGTTGTTGTTTCTACTGTTTGGGTGAGGAAGAGTGATAAAGCACGAAGGGTGATGCCATGCACATGTACATTTATATTGATATGGACTGTAGTGCAGGATACCAAGAGATCCCCAGAACATATATTGACGATACTAAGAGATCCTCGGGATACCAAGAGATCCCCAACACATATATTGAGGATACCAAGAGATCCTCGGGATACCAAGAGATCCCCAGCACATATATTGAGGATACTAAGAGATCCTCGAGATACCAAGAGATCCCTAGCACATATAATGAGGATACCAAGAGATCCTCGGGATACCAAGAGATCCCCAGCACATATATTGAGGATACCAAGAGATCCTCGGGATACCAAGAGTCCCCAGCACACATATTGAGGATACTAAGAGATCCTCGGGATACTGAGAGATCCCCGATTATTATCTCCGTATTGAGATGTATTCCTTATGTGATTATTTTGTCTCTGCTATAGCCGTTGTTATTCTTATTATCATGTATTATTTTATACTGCTAGCATTTAATTATATTAAACAACTTCAACTCTTCTCGCTAGTTTTTCCTAATTAGTTTAGAAATTGTAATTTACTTTATATTATGTAAATGAGATTTCTTGAATATCTTGAGTGCATTTATACGGACATTATGTAATGTATAGCATGTGAATTTTATTGTTAAAAGTGAGATGGAAAAATATGCGGGCACAAGGTGACATGTGTGCTGAAGGTTCGGAAGTTGAGATTATGATATGAGAAATCGAGGGTTGAGAGGGTCGGGATTGTGTACTAGTCATGATGTGATTGGCTATGTTGGAGTTGCCTTCTTCATTTGAGAACATTCTTACTTGTCTATGTTCCTATTATGTCAGTGTTGATTTACTTGGTTAACGTTAGTTATTACCCGTGTTCTCCCTTTATTGTTCCTACTGTTTGTATTTTGATTTCTCTTCGCTGTTGGTATTACCTCGTTATTTTATATCGATATTTTATTATCCCATCCTATTCATTTCATTTGATCAGTAGGTGTCTTAACTGTTCCTCGTCACTATCCCACCGAGGTTAGTCTTGATACTTACTGCGCACCGCCGTGGTGTGCTCATATTACACTTATGTACATTTTTCTGTACAGATCCAGGTATTTGGTCGATAGTAGCTGTGCAGGTCATTCCGATGGAGACTCAAGGTAAACCTGCTGCAGCGTTTGCAGATTTCGGAGTCACCTTCAGTTGTACTTATTTTCATATGTTCCTTTTGTTTTAGAATAATGACGTGTTTATTTTGTATAACTACTCTTAGAAAGGCTTATGACTTGTACCACAGGTTTTGGGAATTGTAATTTGTTCAGAGTAATTTTATTTAAAGTTAGTAAATATCCATATTATTACAAAAAATGTTAGACTTACCTAGTTTAGAGACTAGGTGCCATCACGACTCATTTGGAGGCATTTTGGGGTCGTGACAAGTTGGTATCAGAGCTCTAAGTTCATAGGTGCTACGAGTCATAAGCAGGTTTAGTAGAGTCTTGCGGATCGGAACGGAGACGTCTGTACTTATCTTCGAGAGGCTACAGAACTATTAGGAAATTCCACTTCTTTCATTCCTTATCGTGCGATATTGATTCAGCTCGAAGTATATAACTTATGTTCCTTTACATCCACTCGTGTGTACTATTACACTCTCGGTGTCCGCTATGCGCCAGTGGTTCGTGATGCTACCGACAGGCTACGAAGGAGTCAGGGATGCTCAGGCATTGCCTCGACGTGTTGTCCAGGCTGAAGATACAGAGGCATTGAGAGACTATTCAGTTGTTCGTATGGAGGCGCAGCGGTTTCCGGCATCTGATTGATGAGTGCGTGCTTGGGAAGGTTTAATTGGTTGACTAGTCGCCGCGATTGTGGCAAGGTCACGAAGTGGGTGTTGATTGGGAATAGTTGATGGTATTGGAGTACCTTGTGATTTGTGTTGTACGAGCTTTTAAGGTTAGTTTTGCGGATCATCAGATGTTATTTTCTATGGCTTTGCGCCAATTGGAGGAGTCCAAATAGCGGCATTCAGATTGCAGAGTTAGATTTTTCTATTTTTCCATCTACTTAGTCCTTGAATAGGAATTAATGCAGTTGATGGAGTATGGAAGGATTACTATACTGTACTTTATCATGACTTTACACCTTGAAATTTTGTAGGTACTTTTGGGATCAGAATCAAGGCCAACTATCGATATTGGAAGAGTTCTTAGCACAAGACGAGTAATTCTATTTATTTCAATACTCCTCCAATCAAAGACTTTAGCTCGATTACGTCAATAACTCCATCAATCAGAGGGTTTTCAATTTAGTTGTGTAGACAACTCTGCCAATTGGAGGTTTCAATCCAATTACATCGACAACTCTGCCAACCGGAGGCTTCGATTCAATTACAACTACTCTCCTTACAACCAGAATCTTCAGTTCTGTTACAACAACTCCGCTTACAATCGGAGATTTTAATTCAATTACGTCAAAACTCCACCAGCAACCAGAGATGTCAATTCAATTACAGCAAAATCCATGCCGACAAACAAAGGCTTCAATCCAACTACATCAAGTTCTCGCACACAACCGGGGACTTCATGATACCTTATTTGGATACTTTCATTATTTGCTTTAGTATCAAATTACAACTTTTACATGCTTACTTCATATTGTACAAGCATCTTTGCACGTCTACTCCTTGCAGATCAACACACTACGACGTGAAACTATCTCTGGGCATCAAATATTAAACTCATAGACAAAAGTCGAAAGGTCCACTCTTCAACACTGCTCTGCCAACAAATTCTACAGAAGTCTTCAACTTCCAACTAACACCAGTCTAAACATTTTGCTCCAATTTCATGACCCTTCTGCGTCCTAGTATTGTCATAACTCGACATTAGGAGCAATTTTGAAAGCCATGTTTTGTTATCCAATCTATAGTGCTGTAATCACCAATAAAAACATTAAACTATCTGAAATTGAAACAAAAACAGAAAGTTAGTAGAACCAGTTTGACGAAATAAATTCTGGAAAACAGTATATGAATAAATCGAGCCCACTGAATACACAGTGTGTCCTTACACTCTGTTTGGATCATTGTTCCCCGCAATTTTATAATGTATTGGATTTTATTGTCTTGTTTGGTATTGTATTGTATCGTTTTATGAATATAATGTTTGGATAGATTGTATTGTTTGTTATTGTTAAATAATATTTTACTATTTAGTTTGACTGTATCGTACTGTACTGTAACTTATAAGTTTACGAAAATACCCTCAACTGTTTAAATATTAAATTTATCAAAAAATATGCATAAACATAATTTTAAAAAACAAAATAGAAGAAGGAAAACCACCTTAAGAAAGCAGAACAAAGGAGCGAGACAAAAGAAGGCAAAACAAAGGAGCACAACTAATTAGAATTAAGTTAAAAAGCAAATTACGAGAAAAAATAAAAGAGAAGGCGGCCTTTAACGTTGGCGGCAAAACTTCTTGAAAAATACAAAGTAGGTTATAGGATGGAGATTTGGAGTTAAAATAGAAAAAAAAGGTAAAGGGTAAAATAGAATTGTGGAGTAATAAGTTAAGGCATAATTGGAAAGAATATTAGGAAACAATCCCACAACACCAAATCGGTTGTTTCAAAAAAGGGGACTTTTCATTGTTCCAGAACAATGGATTTAATAATACAATACAATCAATTTTAATGAAACAATCAAAACAAATATTATTTTGGAATAACAATACAATACGATACAATGGGGAACAACCATCCAAACAAGTTATTAAGGAAATTATTCCCCTCAAGTACCCGAGGTGCTGGAATATATCCTCCTAAGATAGAACGATTTAACTCACCAGTGTATTGGTACCAAAAAGTTCGATGAACTTCGAACCATTCAATGGTCGTAAAACACACTGGAAAATTTTGTGCAGAAGAAGATGATAATCAGAAAATTTAGTAAGTAAAGATTCTGGGATTCAAGGCACATTTATAGACTATTTGGCCCTGTTTCTGAAAAGGTTTGCAACCTTTCAGAAACAACCATAGCTGTTGGAACGGGTGGGAAGAAATATTGCGGGAAAACAAAAAACAGAATTAAAATAATCCGTGAAAGAAACGGATCGGGTCGCGGGTCATGGGTTATTCCGGATTGAATTTTCATTAAATAATTAAATTAATTAATTAAATAATTGAAAGAAATTCTTTCCAAAAAGATTAATCAATAATCATTGACCAAATCCAAAGCCAAAGAAGAAGCCGAGTCGAGCCGAGTGAGCGACGACGACGACGATGCGAGGCTTGCCTTCTTCTTAACTCTTTAAGAGCTAGAAGAAGAGTAATTGTATATATACCCATCAAAAGTCTTTTCTTCCTTCAATATGGGACAATGCCCCTTTGCCAAGAAGGGAAATTCAAATATTTTATTTTCCCTCCATTTCCTATTCACCCTCTTTAAGCTAAACCAAGCTTAAAAGTCCAACATGGTTTGCTCCATATCTTGACATGATCGTAGGATAGTGAAAAAAAGTGCCTTGCAGAATCTTACTTATTAATGTTTTGTGCACTACATTTATAATTTCGAGGCACAACAATATTCTCCATTTTAAGACATTATTGTTACTCATTTCCGACCTCATAAGACTACAAGAGTAGTTTTCTCTAATTTGTACTCTCGAGCTACATCCGACCATGTTCCCATCTTCTGCAAAATGTAATGTCACGATTCAAAAATTTACCTAGTCATGATGACACCTAATCCAACCAGCTAGGTAAGCTAAATAACAGTAAACCCAATTTAATGATAAAGATAAGAGTCAAAAGTGAAATACTAAATTTTATACAATTACCAAAGAACTGGTAGTATAAGTCATGAGCCACTAAGACTTTAGATTTACAAAGCTGGTATGGAATAATATTTAATATCTGTTTGAAATACACATAAATAGACCTCAAATCTAAACTACCAAGAACTAGTGGTAGCCATGTCCGGAAGTCAGGTACATCTTCAACGCCGGCTCCCGCCATAATCAGCAGCATCAACTCCAAGATGTGCATGCAATGTGCAGAAGTGTAGGATGAGTACAACTGACCATATGTACTCAATAAGTATTCTAACTAACCTCGGCGAGGTAATATAAGTAAGAACTATAAATGATATTCGTTGATCACCTGTGCAATTCATAAATTCAACAAGAATAGAACAGATATATGATCAAATCAGGTAAATCACAAGTAAAAACCACCTTGGTGCTCATAATTCTTTGTTTTAAAGTGTTCAACTTAGTCAACAATCCAGCATATAAGGATGGTATGCAAGTAAATCAAGTAAACAGTCAAGGAAATTGCAAGTAAAGATGAAATGTAATAACCAAATATCAGTCTGTTGGGTGTGCAACCCAATCCAAATAACAATAAGCCAGTAAGGTCTATTGCAGCGTACTACCTGATCTAAATAATAATAACCAGCTCTCTCAGAGCTCACATCAACCAGAAACCCGCTAATCCGCTAATTAGAAGATCCTTTGGATTCCCTTGATGGTTGTTATGACAATCTTCTAAATCTCGAACTTGTGGAGTCCAATGGCATGTATTTCATTGTGTTTCAGCTTAGAGGGCCAACCAAGAGGTATTGGCAGTCATATGAGCAAGGCATAGTAGTTGGTTCCCCACCTCTTACTTGGGCTCGGTTCTCCAGGGTCTTTGTGGAGAAGTTTGTGCCCTGCACTAAGAGAGATGAGACGAGGAGGCAGTTTGAGCATCTTTAGCAGGCTCAGATGTCAGTCACTGATTTTGAGATGAGGTTTACCGAGTTGTCCCGTCATGTTATTATTTTGACTCCCTCTAAGGAAGAGAGAGTAAGGAGATTAAATGGCGGTCTTCATCAAGGTGTTCGCCTTTCTATGGATAGAGAGGTAGAGTTTGGGACTTAATTTCACAAGGATGTGGAGATAACATGTCATATTAAGCACATCGGCAGCCAGACTAGAGAGATGATGCAAGGTAGAGACAAGAGGTCTCGATTTTCAGGTAGCTTCATTGGTGCCTCATATGGAGGCTAAGGTCGATTTTGGAGAAGCTATTTCAGTATGCTAGCTTATCATGCACCACCACCCAGTTAGGAGCTCATATGTAGTCTTCATTCAGCGTACTCCTAGCACAGAGTTCTCATTGCGCTCCAACTATTCAAGGTTCATCTGTACTGGGTCCTTCTGGTAAATATGGTACACGGGGTCCAACTCAAGCCCTGCAGTTATTTCTGATCAGAAGTTGCTATGAGTATGGAGACTTTGAGGAATATGAAGAAATACTGCACTATTTTCACAGAGGTTCAAGGTAGTATGGAGGTCAAACTATGATTCTTGTGTCGGTTGCTACACCACCTGCTCAGCCAGCCCAAGGTGGAGGTCATCCAAGATGTGGTCGTCCTAGAGGTGGAGCTCAGTCTAGTGGAGGTCTGGCTAGATGTTTTGCATTCCTAGAGAGGAATGAGGTCGTCGCTTCTAATGCAGTTATTACAAGTATTGCTTTGGTGTGCCACAAAGATGCTTCGGTTTTGTTTGATCCTGGCTCTACTTATTCATATGTGTCATTATACTTTGCTTCTTATCTGGATATGCTGCATGATTTGCTTGTTATCCTTGTTCATGTATCTATACCGGTTGGGGATACCAGTATGGTGGATTGAGTTTATCAATCTTGTGTGGTCCTTATATGTGGTTCTGAGACGAGGGCGGACTTTCTATTATTAGATATTGTGTACTTTGATTTTATCAATCTTTTGTGGTCACTATAAGTGGTACCATGCTATTCTTGATTGTCACACTAAGACCTTGATGTTAGTTATATCGGGCTTTCCAAGGTTAGAATGGAGGGGTTCTCTTGGTCACACTCCTAGCTGTCACACCTCCTTTTTTACACACCTAACCCGAAGGATAAGTGTATAAGGGAGTTTTTCCATTTAAAGTGACATTATTCGAAATGGGATTATTTATTTGATTTTTAGAGTCGCCACTTGGGATAGGACGGGCTTTTGGTGTCCCAAGTCACCGATTTAATTTAAATCCCAGATCGAGGAATATTTCGACTTCCCAATTGGAGTCTGCGAACCAGAAATTCTGAATAAGGAATTCCGTTGACCCGAGGGAAGGTGTTAGGCACCCCCGGATCCCGTGGTTCTAGCACGGTCGCTTAAACTATTATAATTGGCTAAAATCTAATTTTATACATGTCACCCTATGGTGCAATTTTTAAAATTATTTACCGCTTTTAATTAATTTTTAGGAAATTGAACGTCGTTTAAAAATATGTTTTCGGATCACGTCACATGAAATGCACCCGGATCCTCGACATATTTTATTCAACGTTTGGGATTTGGATTTGGGTCACATGAAATGCACACCCGAATTTAGGAAGGTAAGATTATTAAAGAACGCGCTTAAAGTGACTAACGTGTTATTAACTTTGCGGGAGGTCATGAAAATTCGCTAAATGGCACGTCCCGAAATTCGAAGTATTTTTAATTAAGCATTTAATGAGGGCCCCGCAATTTATGCATTTTGTTTGGCGAGGCTCGTTTAAAGGCCAACCTAAAGCAAACTATGATTTTTCTATTTATCTTGTCTCTAAAAGGGCCTAATTAATTTGCATTTATAAATTCGGGCCTCAAGTTCAAGTCCGAATTCAAACAAAAGGAGGACCCTCTTAATTCGAACCTGCTACCTAACTCGAAAACCTAGATTTATATTGCAAATTAATACCTCATATCCCTAATGTAATTCTTAAAGGAGTTTTCAACTTCTAACAATTTTTGGGCCTAAAAATTGGCCCAGACATGAAGCAGTTCAGTCGCATAGGCTGGGTAGTTCATTTTCAGGGAATCGTCCAATTGGGGCTCAAATGAGCCCAGTCCAAATGATACAGGCAGCCCCAGATGGGTCTGGGCAGGCGCTGGGCCTATTCGTGGCCCACGCTGTCATAAGCCCAAAATCGAAACCACTGTTAATAGAGAAATGTAATTTCCAGGCAATTATTTCCCTTTTCGTATTTAGATATTAATCTGTGTATCTACATATCTCCTAATACTTCATTTGAGAATTAGCAGGCTAATCAAAGCTGGGCTAAAATTTAACTGGACATAGAACATTAGGCATAAATGACAAATAGCGTGACCTCAGATTTAAACTTGTAAATTTCAGATTCAGGTACATAAGCCTATGACACTCTCTCTAATCACGATTCCAATTGCAAACAAAGCTTACACTTGAGTTATTTATGCATCTCTTTTGACTTCTATATTATAGTTGACAAAATCTAGTCTATGCAAGCTTGTATTTGCACTTTGAGTTACAAAACACTGTATTGAATACAAACCTAGTCTATGCTAAGGGATCTATACTAACCAAATCCAAAATGTCCTTATTTAAACAGTCCCATACAAATAATCCAAGCATATAGATGAGCTAATTTTTAACACAATAACCATAGCATCACAATTCTACTAATCCTTAGTCGAGTACACATGGAGGAACAAATACATTGCTAAATCTAGCTAAGCACAACATGAAACTAAATGAGGAGAATAGATTGACAAATGTTTCACTTCAATTCCAATGCTTGGAGGCTACAGAGGGAATGTACCTGGAATTTGAACAAAGTGAAAAAGGAAGATTGAGGTCAGCTATGCAACAACAGTATACAGCAGCACGATCAGCAGTAAAACAGCTCACACAAGGCTAATTTTCAACCCAAATCAAGCCACAACGCCCAGGGATGGAAGATAGAAGAATACAGCAACAAAAATGACACAAAAACCACTGATTTTCACTCGAATTTAGTTGAAATTGAGCCAGGAATACCCAGATTACTTCAGCACTTCAACGTTTACCCAAGGATGAAAATTAAAGTCTAGAACTCAAAATCAACCTAAAGGGATCAATTGAAACAATGTTTTAGGAGTTTTCTACTGTATTTTTGTTTGTTTTTTTTTTGGTATTTTTCTTTGGAAGGAATGAAGATCTACAGAAATTTTAACTATAGAATTCAGGTTTTTGAATTTCTTAGAATTTGAAATTCAGATTTTGAAGATCAGATCTGCAGGGATCATTTTTTTTTTGGGTGGAAATTAAGAGCTGGAAGTTTTTTTTTTTTTTAGGGAATTTTCAGGGGTCTAAACTTCTCCAAAACTTGCTAAACAAGGCAATGTGTGTGCCTTTTATAGGCAAAATCTAAGGCTTTCTTCAGATTTTAGTTTTTCTCTTTAGTCCCTCTTCTTTTAGCTTTTAGTCCCTCATTTTAAAACTTGTTACCCAAGTAACAACACCTATTTTATTGGAAACTATACTAAAGTCTATTCTAGAAGGTCCTATACCCATTACAATTCCTATACTATCCCTTCCCTACTTTTAAAATTACTATTCCTAATAAAACTACCCTTTTCTATGCCTAAATTACCCTTTTATTTGTTCTGAAATTACTAGCCTCCATTAACTACACTAAACTTTCTAATTGACCCTGGTTCAAATAACTATTTCTGCAAATTAACCAACCACCAATCCAATTGTGAATCCTAAATTCAAATGACTACTGCTTTTGGATTAACAACTACTAATAACGCATCAGAGTAAAACAGTGCCCACAGAGTATTGATTAAAACTGTAGCAAGCAATCGACACACACACAGTTAATAGAACAAATTATTCATGAAGCATGGAGAAGATTTAAACAACTAAGAACCTAAACTAACCCTAAGCATGATTAATCCTAATCCTAAAGAACTCAGTCACAAGTAAATTGACAAACGACCCAATTATTAATTAAAAGACAACAAATGCTAATCTATTTGACCACTGGCCCAAGCGAAGATGAGGAAAAAATAAACTCAATCCCTAAATTGATTGCTCAAGAGGAAGTACCAGTCAGAAGGAAAAGATTAACGAAGGAGGACGAGGAAAACTTACTTAGCTTGAGCACTTGACTGACTATGGGGTGAGCTCCGACTGGTCATTTGTTTGAATCCTCCGGGATTCTTGACGCGTAACATCCCTAATCGTGTGTTTTCCAAAAGAACACACATGATTAGGGAAGTTATGGTCGAAAATCCCCAAGATTTTCTAATTTAGGGTTCTGCGGATTTTGATCGGATATTTGGGCAATCTGGCCATATTTGAGATATGTGGCTATGGGGGTTGGATAGAGAAGATCAAGGCGGTCCCATGGTGTTAATTTGGGACCGTTTGGCATAACTTGCGACTTGGCCGGAAAATTTCGAATGGATATTCGACGGGTTCTGGTAAGATTTGGAGGCAACGGGTAGTGGATTTGAGTAGAGGAAGAAAAGGGGAATCTGGGGTGTAAATTTGGTGGTCATCGGAACATCGCCGCCGGCGGCGACGATTTCCGGCGGCGGCGGACGGCGGAGGGGCGGTGGAGCTAGGGCGGAGGGCGGTGGTAGCTGGCGGTGGGAGACAGGGGTACGAGGATGATGGGAAATGTTTAGGTTTAATGAGGAATTTTCGGACATTTTTATTTAAAAGTCTTGAACGAGTGAGGACCGTTGGATGATGAGAAATGGACGGTCAAGATTAATTGACGCCAAAACGACGTCGTTTTTTGGGCGTCTCTGGACTGGGTTGGGGTTTTGGACTGGACGGGTGGAGACTGGGTTATGGATTGATTTTTGGTGATTTTGGTTTGGGCTGCACGAAATTGGCCCAAACATTTTGCCAACCCTTGCTTTTTGTTTCATTTTCTTTCATTTGTTTCCTTATTTTCTTTTTGTACTTTATTTATTTATATTTTCTGAATTTTCTGATTTTATTAAAAT